>NC_056748.1:997979564-998074564 GCF_019279795.1 Protopterus annectens
TACCACTCCTTTTCGGATGCAGTCTGAACATGGCAGACCCCCTCCACTGTGACTCAAGCACACTACCCGCTTCCACACCCATCACTTCACCTCACCCTCTCCCTACCCTCCTGGCAGAAGATCACCTCAGAGGGCTGGGTCCTCACCATCATTCAAAAAAGTTACTTTATGACTTGGTGGACACTACCCCCCTTCCGGGGGATACCCCAACGCCCTCCAAACCAGCTTCATCTCTTCCCCTCCATTCTCAATCAATTACTGGCTCAGGGCACCATAGAACGAGTACCACCACAACAGATAAACAAGGGATTTTATTCAAGGATGCTTCTGGTCCCCAGGAAAGATGGTCCTTGGAGACCAATCCTGGATCTGTCCTCAACCTTTTCCTCAATGTTCACACCTTAGAATTCTCACCTTGCATCAGCTCTTGCCCCTCATACCAAGCCAGGCCTTTATGGTATCCCTGAACCTAAAGGACACCTACCTTCACATTCCAATTCACCCCAGCTACAGGAAATACCTACGTTTTTTCAGTAGGTTCCTTGCATTTTCAGTTTTCTGCATTACCTTTTGGGCTCTCCACAGCCCCCAGGGTGTTCACAACATGTTTAGCCCCAGTGATTGCCCACTGCAGAACACAGGGTATTCAGATGTACCAATACCTAGATGACCTGTTAATACTGCACCAGGACCATCACACCCTTTATGATCACCTACACCAGGTGACCAACACCCTGGCAGACTTAGGATTCACTGTGAACCAGGAAAAGTCCCACATGACCCCTACACAAGACCTAGTCTTCTTAGGGTGCAGGATCAGAACAGACAAGATGGCAGACTTCACCCCCTGCCAGAAGATAAGACACCAGGCATTACTTCAGGAATCTCATCACTCTTCAAACACTGCCAGCCAGAGAATTCCTGAGAGTCCTGGGTCACATGGCATCCTTGATACCCATGCCCCCTCTCGCAAGGCTGCATATGAGAAAGATTCATTGGGTACTAAAGACTCATTGTAACCAACATTCTCACCCTCTGGACACTTTGCTCCCTGTCCTACCATGCCTGAAAAAAGAACTGCAATTGTGGATTGCAGCTGTCAACCTCAACCAGGGCATACCATTTCAGATGCCTCCACACTCACAGCAAATCTTCACAAATGCCTCAGATTTGGGCTGAGGGCAGTCTTACTGCACAACCACAAACTAAACAAAGTACAGGGAGAGTGGCCTTCACTCAGACTAAGAGACCACATCAGTGTCAAAGAGATGAGGGTCCTTTACCTAACATTACAGACCTTCCAACAAGTCCTCCTACCAGGCATTTTGAAAGTAGGCACAGACAATATGACCGTCTTGTGGTACATAAACAAGCAGGGGGGGACAAGGTCGTACCCTTTTTGCAGCTTAGCCATACAGATTTGGACCCTAGCATCAACACTCCATATCCACCTGCAAGCAGTGTACATTCCTTCAGCAGAGAATGCAGTGGCAGACACGCTCAGCAGAACCTCTGCACCATCTCACGAATGGATGCTTCACAGAGAGGTATTTCTGGAGCTTATACACAAGTCAGGTATTCCTCAGGCAGATCTGTTTGCCTCCTCCCAGAACAGGCAGATGCCTCTGTTTTGTACAAGGGATCCACACCCCCAGGCTTGGAAAGTGAACGCCTTCTCTGGGCTGGGATGTATCTCTATGCCTTCCCCCCTTCACACTGATTCAGAAGGTCCTTCTGAAGATACAGAAGGACAAACCAAAAATCCTGCTGGTGACACCCTACTGGCCAAGACAGCATTGGTTTCCCCTTTATCACCTTTTAGCCAAGGGCAATCATCACAAGTTACCCCACCGCTTAGACCTACTCACACAAGACAGGGGATCCCTCATACACTCTTAGGTGACCAACCTCAAACTCACACTGTGGGAGATACGGTTCTGATCCCCTTCAGACACCTGTACTCAGGGGATGTACTCAGTGTCCTGCAGGAGGCCAGGAAACCTAGTACCAGGAGAAATTGTCAAAATGGAAAAGATTGTCCAGGTTTTGTCAAAAGTAAAAACAGGACCCTTTACTCATTCCTGTACCCATGGTCCTTTCTTACTTGTATGAGCTTCTACATTCAGGACTGATGTACTCATCGGTTAAGGTCCATTTTTCAGCCATTTCAGCTTGTCTCCCTTTGGTACCTCCATTGGCATCCAGGTTAGAGGTTAAGCTCTTCTTGAGAGGGGTCCTCCATATCAGACCTCCTCGTAAGCCAATACCTCCCATTTGGGACTTAAATTTTGTCCTTGAGAAACTTGCCTTACCACCATTTGAGCCAGCTCATTCAGCATCACTGGAGCTATGTACCTGGAAAACTGTTCTGCTGGTGGCCCTCACATCCACCAGGAGGGTATCAGAAATTCAAGCCCTGATGGCCACCTCTTCTTACCTGATCTTCCATAAAGACAGGGTCTCCCTCAGAACTAACCCTTCCTTCATGCCTAAGGTGGTTAATGAGCTATCTTTAAATCAGACCATTAACCTTCCTGTCTTTTCCTCAACCTCAAAACTCTTCTGAAAGGACCCTATATTCCTTGGATGTCCACAGACTACTTAAGTGTTACCTAGACAAAACAAAACCTATTAGAAGATCTGACCAGCTGTTCATCTTCTTCCACCTTAGGGCTTTGGGGAAGACCATCTCAAAACAGACTACATCTTCATGGATCTCAAAGGCTATCTCTGCATGTTACTCCCTTCATTGGAAAGTTCTGTCTGAAAATGTGAAAACTCACTCCACTAGGGCAGCTGCCTTCTTCAAGGGGTAGAATACACTTCTATTCTAGAAGCGGCTCCCTGGTCTTGAGTCCACACCTTTACCAAGCATTATAAACTAGATTTGGTCTCCAGGGCTAGAACTAGATTTGCTAAATCCATCTTTCATGGTCTCATAGACCAGGGACCACATCCTTCCTCCCAGGCACATACCTAGAAGCTTTGGTACTCTCCTTACTGTTATGAATACTGCAACGTGAGAATAGAAGGACATAGAATAGTTGTGTTAGAACTTACCATAACTTTAGATGTCCTTCTCTTCCATGTTGCAGTATTCAGTCCCACTTTCCTAACCCCCTCTTTTCCTATTTATTCACCTGATGGGACATATCCCTCCTTCAGTCTTACCTCAGCAGCAGGCACATGCCTCCAAGAGGCACCCCGCTGGCGTGGTCTCGCATGTGGGTCTGACAAACTTTCCCCCTTTATCTTCTTGCTTACCAGGGGTACTACTGTATGCGCCAGTCCATTCTGAAGTGGATACATAGAAATGTCACACTTGTAGCCAACGTCGGTTTATGGCTCTGACATCAAATGTCGCATGTACCCCAGCTCCTAAGACTTTAGTATACTGGCCAGATGTCCAGTGCTGCAGGCAGCAACCTCCCTACTGTTATGAATACTGCAACATGGAAGAGAAGGACATCTAAGGTTATGGTAAGTTCTTACACAACTATTCTTTCTCCGTGGTCATCACAATAATGACCTTAACTCTGTCTAAAAAGGGTGAATTCTCACAAGGCTTTTTCTCTCAAAAAAGCCTCTTAATTAGTCATTAATACTTAAAGTAAATACATTTGTATACTTGTCTTGGAAGTTATATTAATGCATAATTTCTCAGTGCGATTTGTGTTTAAAAATATTCAGTGCCAAAATACTTAATGTTAAAGGGCTGGGTTTAGGAATGCAAGCCAACTCCTCGGGCCCTCCCAGACAGTGGACACACGAAGGGGACTGGGCCAACACAACATTATGCCCACTTTTCAAATTATAAATAAAGAACAAACTGTAATTTGGCTCAGTAAGCATTCATCTGATTAACCTCTTTCAATAAAAGGACTGTAATCTGCCAGCAGAATGCATTTTTTGTGAGAATTGTGTAGCTGGGATAGACTACATGATTAGGCACAATGGAGTAAACAGAGAGGAGAACCCAGAACGGAGTACCAGGACTGCAATGAAAAGGTGCAAAGGACAGCACTTTTTCAGATTACTCCGACTTTATATGGCATGTCTGACTCCCATGGTCCAAACAAGTGATACCTTAGCTTGTAACCTTTGGATACAGATTACTTACACAATCCCTGAATGTGCAAGAATTTCTTCCTTTAGCCTTTTGTAGTCATTGGCTTGTGCAGATTCCAAGAAAAAGTACACTGTTTGGCATTCTTAACTAGAATGCTCCTTTGATGTTGCATAATTTGTCACAGGCTTGTCATGGTGCAAATATTCCCAGTAAGAGTAAAGAATTGATACAGATTGGAAAGTTTTAGGATATAATGATTTACTTAGTTTGAAGAGTGATTTACTAGCCTGGGCTGTTTTACCAGGAGTCTGTCATATCCAAATAGATCCCACACTGTAGAATGTAGTACATAGTACTAGGAAAGATGTTTGAATAGCTTTCTGGGCTAGAACTGAAAATAAAGTTAAACTGCATAGTGACAATGTGTGCAATTTAGAAACATGAAGAAAATGGCTGTTATTGGAAACCATACCGCTCATCTGTTAAGTTCACCTCATATTTTGCCCTGTCACGTATAAATGTTTTGATTTTTTTCTGGTAAATCACTGAGGATTAGTCAGTCACTAATGCCTTACAGGTAACCATTTGTAGTGCCAAGAC
The DNA here is from genome assembly GCF_019279795.1 of Protopterus annectens. Taxonomy (NCBI): domain Eukaryota; kingdom Metazoa; phylum Chordata; order Ceratodontiformes; family Protopteridae; genus Protopterus; species Protopterus annectens. Next base: position 997,984,234 of record NC_056748.1, read on the forward strand.
TGAGTAAGTCTTGAAATGCAGAGACTGGCCAAAAGAACAGACTTGCATATGCTAAGTCCGAGATGCCACTTTTCGGAATACTCCCTTTTCTTCAAGGTATGGTGATTTCAGAGTTGGTATATGTATGTTCAAGGGGTGTGGGGGACTTGAACCCCCCCCCCCCCACAAAAAGAAGTTTTAAGGAGAAGAGCGATTTTCAAGAGTTGCTCTTTTCTGTTTTTTTTTTCTTTCTTGACATTTTAATAGGGAGCCGTCGTATATCAGTTTTTCATACTTCATATTGTCCAGAAAACACATACTACCGAATAAAAATTGTCACTGATTTGAATATTTTGTCTCCACATTATTTTTGACTTTGTCCAGAGTTCTTGAGCAAAGTAGTTGAGAGGTATGCTAGAAAGGCCAGGTGTTGGCATAATGATTAAGGTCTTTACCTCACAGACAAAAGGTACAGGGTTTGATTCTGACCTCTGGTTGTTTGCTGTAATAGTTTGAAAAAGGATAGCCTAGTATTTACTTGTGTTTCAGTGAACTGAACTGACAGCTTAAGTAAGCAGGATGGTTACTGTAACAAAATTGATATTTCACTAGATCCAAAATAACAGAATAAATCTATAAAAAGACAGCACTGCCCACCTTGCATGATGGAAGGAGTAGTTTGTCATGATAGATGTTGGGTGAAGACTGGGGATTTTGATAAATAAGGCTTGATGAAAAAAAGTTCAAAGCCCTGTACTTTAATGTGCCTGAAGGTACAGATTTCTCTGAATTTCCGTGGGTATTCATCAGCATCTAAATTGGTTTCGAGAACAGTTCCCCGATACTTGAGGGGCTTGCTGTAGTTGTCAAATTGTTAATACAAGGGATATGATGTCAAAGCAAGGAATAACTTGATGCTTAGACAAAGTAAATTCATGCTGATCAAGTGTAAGTATAAATTCAGTTGCAGAGTTGAACTATACGTGTGTTCTGTTATCAGAAGACTTAGAACCAGAAACTGAGGAATTAAGAGCCAGAATACAAATGCATTGACCCAGACTTCTCAGTAACAACCAGAATGCAGATGCATTGACCCTGACTTCTCAGTAACAGCCAGAATGCAGATGCACTAACCCTGACTTCTCAGTAATAGCCAGAATGTGCAGGTGCATGGACCCTGACTTCTCAGTAACAGCCAGAAAGCAGATGCACGGACCCTGACTTCTCAGTAACAGCCAGAACGCAGATGCAGTGACCCTGACTTCTCAGTAACAGCCAGAACGCAGATGCATTGACCCTGACTTCTCAGTAATAGCCAGAATGTGCAGGTGCATGGACCCTGACTTCTCAGTAACAGCCAGAAAGCAGATGCACGGACCCTGACTTCTCAGTAACAGCCAGAACACAGATGCAGTGACCCTGACTTCTCAGTAACAGCCAGAACGCAGATGCATTGACCCTGACTTCTCAGAAACGGACAGAACGCAGATGCATGGAGCCTGATTTCTCAGTAACAGGCAGAACGCAGATGCATGGACCCTGACTTCTCGGTAACAGACAGAACACATATGCATTGACCCTGATTTCTCAGTAACAGGCAGAATGCAGATGCATGGACCCTGATTTCTTTTTACTAAAACTGTCGGATGTTATTTTGCTTCAAAAATAGTTACTGGAACACAATGTAGAATGATACTAGAATGAGAAGAAAAGTCAAGGTCTTTGAAATATTTAAGCAGTTGCTAAATGAAGTATTTTGATACGAAAAGGCTGTCTTCTTGAAAGTGAATGCCACTTGGAATTGGTACTGGTGCAGTAATTCTTGAAAAATGTAAACCATTTGCTTATGGGTCAATGGCCTTCATGGAATGCCAGAAAAGGTATACTCCTATAGAAAAAAAGAGCTGTTTCCCATTGGATGTAAAAAGTTTTATGACTATACTTATGAGAAAAATGTGTATGTGAAAATAGACCTTAAGCCCTTCCAGAGTATTTTTAAAAAAGTTCTTGTATAAGGTACAATCAAGACTGTAAGAAGTATTTCTAAGGCTGCAAAAGTAAGTTTAATAGTGAAATACAAACAAGGCAGTGAAGTGTGTATAGCAGATGTCATAACTTTTTTTTGTCTTGGAGATCGAAAAAATAGAAATTAATTCTGTAATTACACAGTTTTACCAAACAGAAACTGAAATTAGAGTGATCCAGAGTTCAGAATGATTAAAGCTATAACAGTGAAATGTTGGTTAAATCAAAAATTTGTGGTAAAAAAAAGTCCTATTTTTCATTTAAACAAAAAGAAAATATATATATGCAAGCTCTGGTGTTTAAAACAGTGTCCGATCACTGGGTAAAGAAATCTTGGCAAGAATGCAAGTCAGATTTGGGAATAGTAAAGTGTAAAGAGCTTGGAAAGTATTACACTGTCCAGGTATGTCAGTGCAGACCAAGCAAGAAGTTAAACTGCAGTATGTGCCGTGCATATTATAATAATCCTGAAGTGAGAGCATCTTGCACAGTGCCAAGAAGACCACATTGCAAAGACAGAACAAATTTACTTCAGTTTATAGACTCTTTTCAAACTTTCCAGAGGTCCTGAAGTTGTAGGATATAACCAAGTATGAATGCGGTCAGTGAATTGGGGGAAAAAAAAACATTTTTATTAATACTTTTATGTTCAGGAAAGTTATTGTAAAGTTAGAAGTTTGTATTTTAATGGAATATCTCAAGACTGTATTGTACTTTTAAACAAGAACGCTCTTTACTCCTGTCAGTTTAAAAGTTGTTTAAAGTATTTAAAAAACTTTTTTGTATGGAGAAATTGTGCTTATTTTACTTGTTAGGGGCTGGCAAGTGTTTTAATGTGCTTTTTAGTGCGTGTTTGTGTGAAAAAGTTGACTTTTAAAGGCTGCTTTATCCGGTTTTGCTACTTGTTTTCTGCAGTTAAGAGGCACTATTTTCAGCTTGACTATGGTCGGTTCTTCCAACCACAATAAGAAAAAGGCTAAGTGAACAGCCTTTGCCACCACAGCAGGCTAGCAGTTTGCCTCAACTGCAGGTGGGTGACTCTGCTGTGGCCATTTGTTATACCTCAGACCACTCATCTTTTACCTCGGATGCCTGTGGTGTAACACCTACAGCCACTATGCACCAGGGGTTAGCCATGTCCTCTGCAGCTGTTGGGATCCTGTAAAAAGGCAAGGGAGAGACACTCTTGTTGATCCTGGGAGAGGAAGCAAAGAAGGCTTCCCTGTTTTGTCAGAATTTTGTGCCCATCCCTGGGGACCTTACTGCTGCCATTTATAACATTGTTGTTCCTATATTTTTTTTTGGATATCTGTCAAATCTTCGAACGCTACATGGTCGAGACCAAACGTTTGAAATTTTGAATGCTCGAAGATAGACTTTCAACGGCACCGTATGGTGCAGATAGGGAGAATTTCCTTTTTCTGCACTGGTGTGTTCTCGGAGTTGGTATATTTAAGTAGGGGGGGTGTGGGGGTGCATGGGGGCTTGCCCCCCTGCCTACACTGTTAGTGATTTTTCTGTGTCTCGACCATGTAATGTTCGACATTTTGGATGTTCGAACATTTAACATAGACCCATTTTTTTCTGTCAAAAAAAAAAAAAAAAAGAAAACTGAACATGTATCTACTCTTCCTCAAATTTCCTTAGACAGGAGTAGTTTACTGGGTCTGACTCAGGGTTTTATTCAGGATTTTTTGATCCTTCTTATTTATTGCTTTCTGGTAAAAGGAAGCAGGATACCTGTTTCCTGAAGAGATTCAAGATTCTGAATCTGGACAGGCAGGTGAAGGGACAGATACAGGCTTTCTCCTCAGTTTTCTGATTCAGACTCAATATGGGAGTTCAATTTCTCATTCTCCCTTTGGGGTTCGTCTCCGTTTGAGATTATTTCCAGAATGTGCGAGTGTTTTCAGTGGCAACACACTGAGGTTTCTCAGTCACTCAGAAAATTTTATGAGCTGTTACAGAAGGAATTTCTTGAACTTTCACCATTTCCTCAAATTCTGCCAGCTTTGAGGATGTGTGCATCTCTTCCTGTATTTTTCCTGATAGCCACCCTGATGCCCCTAAAAAGGCAGATAAAATGTATAAAGTTCCTCCTTCTTAAGTTTCTATGCACTCTTCCTAAACCTGACCTAGCATCTATAGTTTGTTATTCCTGCTTCTGCTAAACAGTTAATTCTAATCCTACCCTTTCTGATAAGGATGGGGAGATTATTGATGATTATGGGAAACAGTATCTGCTCCTGCAACTTTGATTTTCAGAATTTTGAATTGTCAGGCTTGCATGTTAATGCTTACTCTGACTAATACTGAAAGTATGAGGAATGTTTGGTCTGAAGTTTCTCCTTGAGAGGAAAATGTCTGCTTTAAATTGTTTCATTTACTGTACGAATCAATGCTCTGTTTACAGTGTGCATATGACTCATTTGATAATTCTTCCAAGGCTATGGCTTTTGGCATTGTTTTGAGAAGGTTTTGTCTGGCTCTATTCTCAGAACCTCCCAATAGGATGTGAATAATAAGAGATTTTTCTCTTTAGGATAGAAATTCCCATTTCTGGTTCCTTTGCTGCAGAGGTGATCAAATAGTGTGAATGAAAGGGGGAGTGATAGAACCAGTTCCTCTTTTCCAGGTTGGGAAAGGTTTTTGTTCAAGGATGGTGTAATGCCAAAGAAAGAAGATGCTTGAAGACCAGTTCTGAATGTTTCTTCTTAGACCTGTTTGTGATAGTGTCGAACTTCAAAATAGTCACATCACAATCTTTTACCTCTTCTTTCCTCATCAGGTTTCCTAATAACTCTACGTTTAAAAAATGCTTATCTCATTCCTTTTCATCCAGAATTCAAGCATTAAGGTTTGTGTGTCTAGATCACTTTATTAGTTTTCTGCTTTACCCTTTGGAATATCAACTGCATCAGGAATGTTCACTAATTGGCTAGCTGCAGTTATAACACATTACAAGCTACATGGTGGCCATTTACATTTTTCATTATTTAGATGATTTCCTTATATTTGCAGAGTGTTTTCCAAAGTGTCAGGAATCTCTTACTTGGCTGAGAGATATCTTACACTAGCTGCGATTCCAAGGGAACATTCAAAAGTCCTTTTTATCTCCTTTATACATTATTGTGTTCCTGGAGTGTGAGCTGGACACCTCAGTTCAAAGAGCTTTTGTGTAATGGGCAGAAACAGATCTATATCTGTTTCTAAGGTTTTCCACTCAGACTTTGGTCACTGTAAGGGAATACCTCAGGAATTTGGCTCTCATGGCATCTGTTATTATCCTGATAGCTGTGTCAGGACTCCATATGAGAAAGCTACAGTGGTATCTGAAGTCTCTTTGGTCCCAGCATCAACATCCCCTTGTTTATTCAAATCCCAATGCTGGGGTTTGTCAATAGAAATATTACTTAATGGAGACAGCAAATATCTCTAAATCCAGATCTTTTCTTATGCCTCACTGTTTCAAAGCCTCCAGTAATCATATATGTCTCAGACTTTGCTTGAGGAGCAGTATAATAGTGTAAAGTGTGTGGGATACCTAGAACAGATTCAAGCATGTAAATATGAAAGCAATGCTTACCGTGATCAAGCTACTCAACTCTCTGAACCATTTTTGGTCCCCAGGACTTTGTCAAGTTGTTCCACACTGTACCACAGTCATGTGGTACATCTTCAAGCAGGGGAGAACCAGGTCATGCCCTCTTTGCAGACTAGCCATGTTAGGTAGGGATATACCTTCACAGTGCAGTTTCACTCTACAGGCATTCTTCATTCCATTAGAGCAGTATTGTGGGCAGACAGGCTGAACAGGCCAGGGTAGACCTTCAAATATTCAAACTAGATCAGGGGTTCTTCCAAGATTTGTTCCATCTGTGGGGAGCTCTTCCTAATAAGACCCATTTGCCTTCTCCCTAATTAATCAACTTGCAAGATTCTGCTCCAGGACTTGATGCTAGAAAGCCTGGAAGACGCATGCATTTATCTTTTCCTTTTTCTCTTTCTTTGACTGACAGGAGTTATTGTTATCTAGGGTCTTCTGAAGATTCAAAGGAGTGCCCCAAGATCTTTGTGGTGACTCCTTTCTGGCCCAGGCAGCAGTGGTTCTCCCTTCTTGGAAATGGTCCGGGGCAGTTACCACAAGCTTCCTCACAAAATGGATCTACTCACTCAAAATCAGATGTATTTGATACACCCTGACCACAAATCAACTTCAACTGACTGCCTGTATGATAGGATCTTATTTTCCTTTAGGTATCTTTATTGAGGATGTGCAGCAGGTACTAATGGAAGCAAGAAAGCCTGCTACTAGAAAATCATGTATTAGCAAATGGAAAAGGTTCTCTAGTTGGTGCCAGCAACAATGTAACTAGCATCCATTCAGGGCTAGTTATCCTGTGGTTTTACAATGTTTGCATGAGTTATTTTCTTATTCCTCCATCAAGGTTCATTTATTGGCAATTTCAGAATGTCTGCCCATGGATCTTAATTTTGGCTTAGAGAAGCTATCACTTCCTCCATTTGAACTAGCTAAGCTGGCTGCTTTGAGGTTCTTAACATGTAAAACAGATGTTCTTCATCTCACATTGCTGCAGTCCTAACACTTGGGTAGTCCGCTGTCCCTCGGTCGGCCCGAATATCAGAGTATAAGGCTGACGTCGGTCAAGGCGCATTTGACTGACATCAGAACGTCAGGGTACAAATGCGCATGACCGACGTCATATCCTCAGTCTTTTTTGCCGCATGGTCCAATGCAGAAGCAGTGTTGCAAGTGCCGTTCGGCGTTCTGAAATTTTTCGAATTCGGAGTTTCAGACCGAAGTCAGAGTTGGTTAAGTACCCCGTTGGGGAATATTTTGTTTTTTCTTGCCTCAGTGGTTTACCGGATGTCAGAAAAAGTGAATAACTGTATTTCTTGTGGGAAACAGATACCGCATAGGGATTACCATAATTTGTGTATACCTTGTTTGGGACCTGAGCACGACGTTGTTGGGTGTCGCTTTTGTGCTAGGTTCAATAAACGCACTATAAAGCGAAGGTTGGATTGTGCCAGGTTGGTCTTTGGGAAGCGGTGTAATTACAATATGCCGTCGGATGCTCCGACGCCGGCTTCCTCAAAGAAGCGCAAGGACAAGGCAGTTAAACCTAGGTTAGAGGAGTCGTCCGAACCGGGCGCCGGTTCTTTAGAGGCGTCAGTGGAACCGGTGGTTCCAACGGAGGCCTCTCTGGAGTCCCAGAGAGAAACTTTGATTTTACAGGATGTGGCCTCCCAGGAGGCAGGTCAGGCTGTAGGGGCTTCTCAGATATCTGTACTCCCCTCCCTTCCTAAGGTGTCTAGGCCCTCTCTTTCTGCTTCCAAGGCTTCTCCTAGAGGCAGGTCTAGTTTAGCTTCTGTGGGTGTCACTCCTAGTTCTTCAGGTTCTGTGCCCAAGAAGCACATGCTTAAAATGGCAGAAGATTTAATTACTTTAATTAGAGGCTCTATGCCCCCTCCTGATAAGAGGCCTAGGATGGAACCAGTGTTGGGGGATTATGAGCAGGCTTCGATGTGTCTGAGTCTTCGGCTGAAGACTTGCAGGAGTATTCTCATTATTCTGATTCTGATGTGGATGATTCTACTCCTTCTGCTTCTCCTCCTGAGGATTTTTCTTTTTCAGAGACCCTTCACTCCATGAGAGAGCATTTTAAATGGGAAGGTCAGGACTTCTCTGATTCCAGGAAAAGGCTTAGGGAATTTTTGTTTTTACCCCAGCATAGGCCTTTGGCTATACCTCCTGTTCTGAATGTGGTGGAAGATGTGTTTGCAGAGGCTTCTCTTAATCCTGATTCTTTGCCTCCTGCTCCTGTTAAACCTGATAGGTATTACCGGGTGCCTGAAGCTCATAAGTATCTTTTTAAGAGTCCTAGGGCAGACCCAGAAACTGTTAGCCAGGGGCCTAAGGGTGTTGAGGCTTCTGTTGTCAAGAATCCGGTTCCTGCAGATAAAGAGGCCAGGGCCTTGGATAGATGGGGAAAGAAAGTTTATACTTCTTCCACTCTAGCCATGAGAGCTTTGAATTGCCAGTTTCACATGTTGAAATATCAAAATTATCTCCTTTCGCAGTTGAAATCTAAGGTTGATGCTCTGGCGGAAGGTATTGATTGTAAAGAGTTACAAGATTTAGTGCATGTTTCTGAACAGGTGGGTAAGCATTCTTTGCAATGTGGTTTTGATGCTGTACAGGCCTCGTCTAGGGTGGCTGCCACTGGGTCAGTTCTTCGCAGGCATGCCTGGCTGAGGGATCAAAATTTATCTGACCATGTTAAAACTAGGATTTTGGATGCCCCTTTGCAATCTGATGTCTTGTTTGGTTCCCCTGTTGAGGCAGTTTTAAAGAAAATGGAAGACAAAGCTAAGTCTATGCAGACTGTTAAAGATTTTTTGCAGGTTCAGCCTCCAAAGTTTAGTAGAAATTGGCCTACTAAGGGGTGGACGTATCCTTCTTATGATTCTCAGTCTAGGGGTAGATCTAGACGTGGCAGGGGCAGAGGTCAGGGCTCTTTCAGGCCTAGAACAGGGAGTTCTCCTGCACAGTCTTCGGGTGAGGGCAGAGGTCAGTCCTTTCGTAAACAGACCCAATGACCTACCTTTTCAGCTGCCAGAACCTTCTCGGCTGGCAGCACCTTTGGGAGGAAGGTTGGCACTTTTCAAAGAAAATTGGAGTTTGATTACCCAAGACAGATGGGTATTGGATATCATACATCACGGTTACAGGTTTTATTTCCATACCTTGCCTCCTTTCAAAGGCATGCCAGACATTCCTCCTCAACAAAGAATAGAGGCTCACAAGCAAATTTCTCTGTTACTCCAAATAGGGGCCATACAGCCGGTTCCTATGCCAGAAAGGGGCCTAGGATTTTATTCTCGCCTGTTCCTTGTACCAAAAAAGGGGAACACGTGGAGACCAATTTTGGATTTATCTATCCTCAACACTTATCTGGACATTCCCAAGTTCAAAATGTTGACGTTGCAACAGCTTTTACCTCTGCTGGGCAAGGATCACTGGATGGTAACATTGGATCTCAAGGAGGCTTACCTTCATGTTCCTATCAGGCTAAGTTGCAGGAAGTATCTGCGTTTTCGGACTGGGACTTCTCACTATCAGTTCTCTGCATTGCCCTTTGGCTTATCTACTGCGCCCAGAGTATTTACGAAAGTTCTGGCTCCAGTGATAGCTTTCTTCAGGCTGAAAGGAATACAAATCTATCCTTATTTGGACGATTGCCTGATTCTGGCTCAAGGAAGGGAAGAGCTTCTTCGTCATTTGGAATATGTGATAGCAGTGCTAAGATGCCTGGGGTATTCTGTGAACGAAATAAAGTCCAGTCTAGTACCCTCTCAAGACATGTGCTTTCTGGGTGTAAGACTGAATACAGCATCCCAGATGGCCTTTCTAACCCCGGACAAACAAAAGAATCTTTCCCTTTACTTCCATCATCTATCTCTTCAGTCCGGCTGACTGCAAGGACAGTCCTTCAAGCCTTAGGGTTCATGGCATCTTGTATTCTGGTGCTTCCCAATGCCAAACTGCATATGAGGAAGTTGCAATGGTATCTCAAAGATGTATGGACACAGCACTGCCAGGATCTGGACACTGTCATTCAAATAATACCTTGCATTCAAAAGGAATTTTTGTGGTGGGCTCAGGAATGTCACCTAAACAAGGGACTCTCTGTGACCCGACCAGAGGCGAGTCAAATTTTAACGACAGATGCCTCGGACAAAGCTTGGGGAGCTCATCTAAACGGAAAGTGGATACAAGACAAGTGGCCTGTCAGACTACAGCATCTACATATCAACTTGAAGGAGATGTTAGCAGTCCAGTTTGCATTAATAGCTTTCAAGGATTTACTTCTTCCAGGGCAGGTGTTGATTCTAACAGACAACACAACTGTCATGTGGTACATCAACAAGCAAGGGGGAACACATTCTTATCCTCTGTGCAGGCAAGCAATGATTTTGTGGGAGACTGCTCTCAGTTTACAACTAAGTCTTCAGGCAAGGTTTCTGCCGAGCACAGAACTCCTTAGCAGATGTGTTAAGCAGACAAATCATGGATCCCCACGAGTGGAAACTGGATCTTCATGTATTTCAGAAATTGACAGTGTCCTGGGGAACTCCAGACATAGATCTGTTCGCTTCTCCACTAAACCACCAGCTGCCAAAGTTTTGCACAAAGAGGTTTCATCCCACAGCTTGGAAAGTGGATGCTCTTTCTTTCAGTTGGAAAAATCTTCATGTGTATGCCTTTCCACCTCTGCCTCTCCTCCCAAAGGTACTTCTGAAGGTCAGACAGGACAAGCCAAGGATGATTTTGATAGCTCCAGATTGGCCTCGACAGCACTGGTACCCATTACTGAGAAGTCTAGTACGGAAGCCTCCATGGCCTTTGCCTTTGATTCCACATCTGTTGTCCCAGGAGGACAGTCATTTGCTCAATGTCAAACTTCACTCTCTTCACCTAACAGCCTGGCATATTCTGTTTTAAACCATAGAGGGTCTCAACTTCCACAACAAGTTTTGAATGTGATTTTGGAAGCTAGAAGGCCTAGTACAAGGAAAGTATACACAGATAAATGGAAGAGATTTTTGTTTTGGAGTGCAGCTAAGGATTTGGATGTTTCTGAGCCTGATTTAAGTGTGGCTCTTCAATATCTTACTGAGTTGTTGGACAAAGGTTTGTCCTTCTCTTCTATTAAGATTCATGCTGCAGCAATTTCATCTCACTACGACTGTGACCCACCATTGTTTTCTCATCCTTTGTTCAAGCAATTTCTTAGAGGGGCAAAGAATATAAGACCCCCACGAAGGGCTCCTACTCCTGCTTGGGATCTCAATTTTGTGTTGGAGAAACTCACTCTACAACCTTTTGAGCCTGCAGCTACTGCTGAGTTGAAATATTTGTCATGGAAGACTGCTTTTTTGTTGGCCATTACCTCTGCAAGAAGGGTTTCTGAATTGCAGGCCCTTATGGCAGTTGAGCCTTTCTTAATTTTCCATAAGGATAGGGTATCTTTACGCACTAATCCTTCCTTTATGCCTAAAGTGGTTTCTAGTGTGGCTTTAAACCAAACTATTCATTTGCCTACTTTCTATGCAAATCCCCAAAATAAAGGGGAAAAGATTTTGCACACTTTAGATGTACACAGGCAGTTGCGATATTATTTGGACAGAACTAAAGGGTTCAGACAATCTCAGCAGTTATTAGTTTCTTTTGCTTTGTGCTCTCAGGGCAAGCCCGTGTCAAAACAAACTATTTCTAAGTGGATTGGATTTTGCATTGCTTTCTGTTATTCCCATCATGGCAAAGAGATTCCAGCTGGGATTAGGCCTCATTCCACTAGGGCTACTGCCACTTCAACAGCTTTTTGAGGGGTGGCAACTAAGGATATTCTGGAGGCAGCCACTTGGAGTTCAGTGCATACCTTCTCTAGGCATTACCACCTTCCACTATACTCTAAATCCAGGGCTGGTTTTGCCACTGCTGTGTTGCAGGGCATTTTGGCAGCTCCTGCTGCATTATAGTTTAGCCATCCTCCCTTACCTCTGCTTTGGGATTCTACCCAAGTGTTAGGACTGCAGCAATGTGAGATGAAGAACATAGTACAGTTTTGTACCTACCATAAATGTAGATGTTCGAAGATCCACATTGCTGCAGTCCAATTTACCCTCCCTCCTTCCCCTCTGTAGTTTGAGGTGGTTGTGTGGGTTGGGTTATTCATCTGAGGTATATTATGTATATTGTGTATATTGTATATATTGTATATATTGTACATATTTTTGGTGTTAGGCTGGTTGGTTGTTTAGTTGTTGTCTATGGGTTTTGACCTTTCTTTTTAGGGTCTTCTGACATCTGGGGCAAGAAAAGACTGAGGATATGACGTCGGTCATGCGCATTTGTACCCTGACGTTCTGATGTCAGTCAAATGCGCCTTGACCGACGTCAGCCTTATACTCTGATATTCGGGCCGACCGAGGGACAGCGGACTACCCAAGTGTTAGGACTGCAGCAATGTGGATCTTCGAACATCTACATTTATGGTAGGTACAAAACTGTACTTTTTGCCAATTGCTTTGACCTCAACAATGCTTGTTATAGGTTCATAGGTAAGTACTAGGCTATCGGCCCAAGGGCCTACGTAAGCCTAGCCAACAAGGCTCCCTGGCTTATGCCATCCAAGAAAGTTATTTTCCTGTGCCACTGTCGAGCAGCGACACAGAAGTGATCCCCAGGGTGTATTTCCTATTTCCCATCCACTCATCAAGATTTTTCTTGAAGAGTGCTAATATGGGTAGCCTGTTCCAGAGTATGGGAAGTGTCTGGGACAGGAATCTATCCCTCCAGCATGTCCTGTTTATTGTGGTGACAAGGTTTAGCTTCCCTAGAGCGTGTAGCTCGGAGGGATTGGGATTTCTTTAGGTGTAGCATGTCCAACAACTCTGGGTTTGACATAGCTTTATATGTTAGGCAGAGATCACCTCTGAGTAGGCGATATGCTATGGAGTAAAGTTGGAGTTTTTTGAGGTGGTCAGTGTAGGGCATTTGTTTGAGGCTAGTAATCCTCTTTGTGAGGTACTTCTGTGGCCTTTCCAGCTGCTGCAGATGTCTTGTGAGGTACATTCCAAAAGGGGCGTTGTACTTTATAATGGGTCTAATGAGTATCGAGTAGAGGGGAACAATGACCTCTTTTTTCCTGGATGAGAACCCTTTTATGATGTGTGCCACATAGAAGGACTTCCTGGCTACTGTGGCGATGTGATTATCAAAGGAGAGACTACTGTCCACCTGGGTCCCAAGGTCTCTTATCACACATTCAGTGTTAAATAGATTGCTGCTTATGTGGTAGTTCATGGGTACAGAGTTTTTACCAAAGGGGATGGCACTGCACTTTTTCGCATTGAGTTTGAGGCCATGGCTCTGACACCAAGCATTTGTCTCAGTGAGGCCCTTCTGCAGGATGTCCACATCATTTGAGGACTTGACTATGGCTCCTAGTTTGCAGTCATCTGCGAACTTCGTTAGCCAGAGGCCTTCTGTGTTAGCTTGTACTTCAGAGAAGTAGATACCAAACAGGAGAGGTCCCAGGACGGAACCCTGTGGTACTCCACTTGTCACTGCTTTGAGGTCAGATTTGGAGTCTGCAACTTTTACAGTGTGGGTTCTGTCAGTGAGCCAGTTGGCAACCCATCTTGTGATGTAGGGATTTATACCTAGTTTAGTAAGTTTAGCTATAATTCCGGAATGGGGGATGGTGTCGAAAGTCTTGGCGAGGTCAAGATAGGCTTTGGTGACTGCCTCAAAGAAGTCGATCAGGTTCAGGAGGCAAGATCTGCCTTTCACAAACCCAAACTGGGTGGGATCCAGAGTTTGGAGATTATCAATGTATTTGTTTATAAGTTCCATGATGATACATTCCATGGCCTTGCAGACCAGGCTCGTCAGGCTAATAGGTCGATAGTTCCCGGGATCAGTGGTGGCTCCCCCATTGTGGAGTGAGATAACTGTTGCTGTGCGCCATTCAGTGGGTACAAAGCCTGATGCGAGGCTATTGAACATGGTGCTTAAGTGGGGAGCCAGTTCATTCTGAAGTTTGCGTAAAATGCAGCCTGGGATGTTGTCCGGTCCCATGGATGCTGTGTTTTTGGCTTTAGAGAGTGCAGCTTTTACCTGCGTAGTTGTGATTACAGGGACTCTGCATTCTTCCTGTATAGATATGGGCCCTTTAGGGGGTGAGAGGGGGGTAAAGTTAGCACTGAACCTGTCTGCCAGGATGTTGGCAATATCAGTTGGTTCTGTAATTTTCGTGCCTTTGTGCTGTAACTCAGAACAGATCTGAGTGTTGCCATCAAGATTCTTGACATAGCTGTAGAATGCTTTGTGGTTGTCCTTGGAATTAGTGGCGATTTTGTTTTCGTAGCTAGCTTTGGAGGATCTTATAATCTGTTGTACAGTTTGTTTATGGCAAGGGACCACCAGATTGGCTTCCTTTTTTTTTTTGGTTCTGTTTGGGATAGCACAATCCATGTACTCATGTAAGTGCTTATAGAGTGCATTTGTGTAGGATTCAGCAGTTGTAACTGTATTGTCCATCTGCATGGGTGTCATGAAGTTCACCACTTCTGTCTTAAGAAGCATGAAGTTGGCTTTGGAGAAATGTTTTACCGTGGTTTCCTTAATGGGGTGTGGGGGGCGGGATGTGGAGATCAAGGGTGATTAGCTTATGGTCGGATCGGTCCAACGAGGAGTTGACTTCAGGTGTGGAATACCGGTCACTCATGTTGGTAATGACTAGGTCTAGGATATTGTTGCCCCTGGTGGGGGTGTGGCTAAGTTGATCTAGGGCATTGGAGTTTATGAATTCCAGAAAGCATTGAGCTAAGGAGTTGGTACACGAGTAGTTTTCCCAGTTAATGGTGGGGTAGTTGAAGTCACCCATTATTAGGGTGTTTGGTTGAACCCTAATATTTTCCAGTACATCAAGAAAAGAGGACTGGGAATCCTGGGGCATGGTGGGGGATCTGTAGCAAGCTACAATTTGGATTGCAGTTGTTCCCAGAGTTAGTTGCACTTGGATAACCTCGGATGCATTATGCTGAGCAACTAGCCTGGAGGTGTGGATATCCTTAATGAATATGGACACACCTCAGTCTTTGGTGTTTCGGTCCAGGTTACATGGCCGAAATGTGTGGTATGAGTTATAGCCTGGTAGTGCAGGGGTGCTCTCTGGAGCCTTGAACCAGGTCTCAGTCACAACACAGATATCGATGTTCTCCATTTTAAGGAGTGCCTCAAGTGAGTGCATTTTGAGATTTAGACTTCTAGCATTGAGTAGCATTACCCTCAGTTTTTGCTTGCCTGTTCCTGTTATGGTGGTGAATTTGTTATTTGATCCCTGCCTAAAACAGGCACTATAGGGGCAGCAAGAGCCTTAGCCAGTATCCGGAATTCCAGGGGGTGACAGGTGCAGGCATTCTGTGGCAAAGCATCGTGGTTTGCCGACCATGTCATCCCAAGCAGACAGATACTGGATCCCCTTAGAATGACACCAGAAGCTTAGCCAATTGTTGAAGTCAATTATTTTGTCCTTGTACTGCAGTATCATTCTGGGCAATGGCAGAATGCTACTCAGGGCTAGGGTCATAACTGCCTGGGCTACAGGATCGTAGAGCTCTTCCATGTCTCTTTTCATGTAGTCCAGGGAGGTACGTCTCAGGTCATTCACACCAACATGGACAATGACTGAGTCATATTTGTACTTGTTGTGGAGTGACCTGAGTGCGTGGGTTATGTGGCGGATCCTGACACCCGACAGGCAGCTGACAATAACCTTCTCCTTGTTTAGCCTTGTGAGTGGGACATGAGTGTGCCTGACTATAGAGTCAGCTATGACTAGTGTGTTGGGTACGTTGTTTTGCCTTATTGGCTGTGGTTGAGTGGCACAGTGAGTCTGTGGGCTATGTGTCATTTGGGTTGTGTTGGGGGATGGAGGTTGCTTGCGTTTCTGCTTTGGAGGTCTCTGTTGCTTAGACAGATTATTATTGAGAGCCTCCGCGAATGTTTTTGTGTTACTATGTGTGGATTTTGGTGGTGTAGATTTAGTGAGACTATGTGATGAGTGTGGTGTGGTGTGGTGCAAATGTTTTACCTTCTCCTCATGACTGTCAAGTTCAGTCTTGGTTGGAGAGAGCTTTACCTCCAGCTTGGCTAGATAAGTGCATCTCTCTCAGGTTGTAATGTTGGGTGGTAGGAGGAGAGGGTTGTTTGTGTACATGAGATGCCCAGATTCATCAGGTAGACAGGAGAGAACACTGGGAGCTGACCCTTGGACATGCCTGAATAAAACACTATTTTCCTCTAGATAAGTGAGGAAAGTGAGTACAACAGCTGTTTTTCTCTAAGCCAGTGAGAAAAGCAAGTACAAAAACTGTTTTCCTCTAAGTAATGAGGAAGACTGAGTGCTATAGTAATTAGTAGCTTATTTAGTGCTTACACGTACTGAACAAGTGCTAAGCATGAATAAGCAAATTTAAGTGCTAAAACTAAGAATCTGTATCTGCACTAGACGAGTTACAGGACAGAAACAAGTGCAAATGCAGGCTTTCAAATCAGAAAGTTGAGAGAGATAGAAGATTGCTCAAATGGCCAATAACTACAATTTCTGGGCCAGAACCACTCCTTATGTGGTAGACAGGTTACCTAGTGCTTACCACTCCCACTGATAAGCTAGAAGGCTTCCCTCCAACACAGAAAGGCTTGGGGGGCTCCGAATCTTACATACAGTTCTAGATACAGCAAATCTGTATCTGGAACACTAGTTACAGGAAAGGTAGGAAACCTACCTCCACCCTTCCTTAGCTTTGGGAATCAACCCAAATGTGATGACTGCAACAGTGAAACACGAAGAACATAGTGCAGTTGTGTACACTTACCATAAATGTAGGTCTTCGAGTGTATTCACTGTTACAGTCCTGGTTACCCTCCCTCCAGCCCCCTGATTGTCTTTGCTTTCACCTAGCCTTTTTGGTTTGGCATGTCTTATACTATGTGCATTTGCTTTTTGCTGGGGGTGTTCCTCACATTATAATTGCTTCCAATTTTGGGGGCACCTGACATCTGGGTCAAGAAAAACTGATGTAATGGCGTCGGCTGCATGTTTTATACCTCCTGATGACCTGACGTCATGGAAGAAGCGATAGCATCCGACGCAGAAATCCCAAGACTCTGGTATTCAGGCCGACTGAGGGCTATCTGCAGGCAGATAACCCAAATGTGATGACGGCAACAGTGAATACAATCGAACATCTACATTTATGGCAAGTGTACACAACTGTACTTTTTGTTAGTATACATAGATATGCATTTAATATTTAAATGCTAGCAATATTGATAAATGCGTATACCTGGGCCTTAGTATTGGATGATTACTCAAACTTATAGGTCAATAGCAGAAATTATGAAAATTCAGTACTTTTGCTTGGAAGTGCCTACATGTATGTACTTTTGAACTGGTGCTCACATCCAGCATATGCTCCCACTGGCATCGGACAGATGCTGTAGGTGTATGGACTTGTCAAAAGGACACACACACACACACACACACACTCTGAGGATGTTCAGTGTTACTAATCTTTAAAGAACAAGATATAGGAAGTATTGGGAATTACTTTCCCTTCTCTTGTATAGCTTTTGGAGTTTATCCAAAAATCAAGAAAAGCTGCTGTATATGTTCATGATTGTTTTGTAAGAAGGTATTCACTAGCATATGAACATGTAATGTGGTATTGAGTGAATTAATGTTAGGAGAGGGGAAGAACCTTTCTCAAACCCAGTGGCAGCAGCATATTTCTACATGACAACCATGACTGAACTTCCGGGTGTTCACTACAGAAAAAAACTTTATGGAATAAATTAAGATGGTCAGAGGCAATGAGACTACAATTTGGGTATGTTTCTAGCTAATAATATTATGAAGATTGATATACAGAGCCGGTTCATTGTCATTTAGATGCTATTTGTGTTTGTTACATTACCTGGATAATTTACTCCTTTGTATTATATGCTGGCACTTTACAGAACAAAGTTGGTTGTCCGACATTTTTCTGAAGTAACTAAATGTTCATGAAAGATGTTTCATGGTGATTTTGAAATTTTTGTTGAAAATCTTATATTAGTCTGTTCAAGAATGCACATAAATACTTTTTTTTATCAAATGTAGAATGTTATTGTATTTATGCATGTTTAATGGAAGTCTAGAAAAAAACTGAAATGATTATATGTGAGTCATCATTTTGTAAGCTGATGTAACCTAAAATCTAAAAATACATGGTAGTTCTAAAATTCTGTGGTATTAAGTCAACAGCAGTTATTTTATTTATTGTTAGATACATGTAAAAACATTGTTTGCATGTGCTTTTTGATTAAAAGAAGGTAAAACATACTAAACTGTTGTGATCCTTTTTTTTACAGCAAACTTTTAGCCAGTAAACAGAAGATCATTGATCTCCTCCCAAAAATTGAAGGTGCTCTTACTAACATCAAGGAGATGGACAACACTGTCATGCAGATGCAAGCAAAGAGGCAAAGAGAAATCTGGCATTTACTCAAAATTGCTTGTGTAAGTAATTTTAATATTTTCAGTGTTCTGTTTTAAATTATGTGTGTGTGTGTTTTTGTGTGCACTCACATGCACATGGCTGTAAATTGCATTAATATTTGTAAAACTGGTTTTACTGTAGCAGTGATGTTTAAGTCAGTATCAAAAGAAGCTGTTGTTATGGTCAGTCAATTAAGTAATTGTAAATTGATGGATTGATAAAATGTTGTGAAATGTTGATTCAGGCTTAATCTGATCTGTTGCTTTCAACAGTTATAATATTCAAAATGTGGCTTCTGTAATCATGATGTCCTGGATGAGTAACATTAATGCATGCTGCTGGTCGAAAGCACTGAAAAAATATACATGCATTTGACATAATGACTTAACTAGATCTCATAGTGTTATAATTTTTGTATTCCTTTTCAGAATGTACATACTTCTTTTTACATACAGCCTTTGCACCTCATCATTATATTTATTCACATCCTTTGCTAGTCATCAGCTTTCCTTCCAGTCAGATAGATTATGCTAAAATCCATTGTAGTGCATGGGGCATGATGGTTATGGTCTGATGTCTGGAAAAACACAAATCAGTTAAGCGCTTCTGTAGCATGAGACCCATTCTTAACAAATGCTGAGCACGGCCTGCTTCAGTTAAGACTGTGTATCAAGCTAGGCAATAAAATCTAACAGTACTAGCCAGCAGACAACATTGACAGTAATCTGTCCTTGACTTTTCTGTAAAATAAGATAATGTCTTTTTGACCAGTATCACTAAGTGCTTCACAGCTCTGAAAGCCAGCAATACACTTAGCGCTTTTTTCCCCTGTAATTAATAGTACTTCAAGGAAGTTACTCTCCATGCACTGCAAAGAATTATGATAGGGTCTCCTATCATAACCCAGTTTTATGTATTCTCAACATGGCTGCCAGGATTCACCTCTCGAGCTTCACTCTTGAGGTTAATTTCTTGGCATCCATGTCTCGAACACAATAGCCAGTTATGTATGTATGTGTGTATATATATATATATATATATATATATATATATATATATATATATATGTGTGTATATATATATATATATATATATATGTGTATATATATATATATATATATATGTGTATATATATATATATATATATATATATATATATATATATATATGTGTATATATATATATGTCAAAGGAAAAAACTTCAAAGACCAATACACGTAAGGTTCAGTTAAGGCACTTTTAATTGACTTGCTGCAAGGAGACAAAAACATGCAAATACAAGGATTTGTCTAACTACTGACAGGAAGTATGTTCATTCTTATACAATTTTACAAGACATGGCCTTCTAAGCTGACATAATCAAACACAACTTTCAGTATTGTTCTACAGCAGATGTTACTCAGATTTTCTGCTGACATGACTAGATTTGTGAGAAACTTTTGAGAAAAGCAACCTGGCCTTGGTGACCATTAATCCATTTACAAGTGTCTATTGTACAGTGTTACATTTCAAGGTACTTTTCTAATTCAGATACAAGAAAATGCTGATTGCAGTTCATATTTTCAAGCAGGCTTTGTACTAATTATCTGTAACTTCTACAGCTGTGTATTTTCTCATAGCACAGCGGAACTTCTTGTCTAAGTTTCATACAAGTAGTATTGTTCTATTCATTATTTTCCTAACGCAAGCAGAAATCACCTGCGTCTCAGTAAATTTCCAAGGCACAAGCAAGATTTTAGCTAACAATACAAGGTCAGAAAGCAACTGCAGTTTGTACAGATTTATGCAGTATGAAATAGAATAAATGTGTTAACCCTTTTCGTGCTCTAAATGCACTAAGCATATTGCTAATACACACATTAATACATATTTTTCTAACATTTCCCCCCTATTAATACTTTTATTCTACTTTCAAAATAAGCATAATCAGTTTGTTTTCTTCTCCTAACCTCTTCCACTCAGGATTTGCAGTTAAGAGAGTCATTCAGTTTAAACTTATGAAAGCTTTTTTAGTCTTTTAACAGTTCTTCAAACTCAGTACTTTGATATAAGGTTTCAGAAACTGAAATGTTTATAAGGTCTTTAATCAGTCTTTTCATGCAGGGGATACCACAACAAACACATACTCCCAGTAGGAGCATACCTACACAAATGTCAATCAGGATGTTCATTAGGATGGTACCCCACCCCCCAAACCACTTCTGGAAAAAGTCCATCAGTGGGTTTGGGCCTGGTTTAGTCATGGCCGACACTTGCTGAATTACCTCAAGATGATTGTCTATCTCGTGTTTATGGTCAGGAATATACAAACAGCATTCTTCTTGGATTAAAGCGCACTTACCACCTCTCGCAGCTAGGGTGAAGTCGAGAGCCATGCGGTTTTGGAGCACTACAGTTCTCATAGCCTTCAGTTCATCAGTCACCAATTCGAGAGCGGAAAAAGTTGCATTACTCATTACTTCGAGAAGTTTTGACAGTTTTCTCAGCTCCCAGATCGATTTTACTGCTCCATATGCTGGTAATATACCTGCCCATGATATAACGCTATCACTCAAGTCCATGTGTGTCAGTCCTTTACCTAGAGAGTGATGGTCTTTCTAATACGCATCGATTTGTCCCACTGGATTTACAGGTTTCTTGACGACTTCTCTGACATTTCAAATTTTTCCATGAGGCAAAGCTGCAGTGTGTCGTATGGCCGGAACCAGGTAACCCAAAAAACAACTGCCGGACCAATTCTTAGGTAACCATTTGTATGCCTTTCTGCCACACACAAAATAACAGTCCTCTACTTTAGTAGTAACCTTGCTATGAATATACACTCGCCCTGCATGAAACATTTTTCTATCAATTGTAGACAGCTGTTTGTAAAGAACAGAATTATGTTTTACTTCATCAAGTGTTTTGTGCATCAATCCAAGAAATGAATCGTAGTTTGTATTACAATAAAGATCTACATTGTTACCTTTAGTGTAACATTTATAAGGAACAGTCACATTGCAATTGCTCCAACCCACCTGAACAGTATCATTTTTATAAAAACACACAGTTCCCTTTTATGGAACAGACAAGTGCAATGCTATTTTATCTTGTGCTGAAATGGTTGAGGTATCATAAATCAAGTTCTCCCAGGTCTCATTTACCCCTAGGGGGACTGTAGTCATTAATAACCCCCCCGTATGCTGTCGGCAAAGCTGTGCAAATCCAGCAATTCGAAACATTGAAAGTCTCAGCATACACATATTTAATTGCCTGGTAAGTATTAAAGTTTGGATGCCAGTTTGAGTAACGCTTCACATTTATTCAGTTCAAGTCTGTGTGGCTGGGAAAAGAAAAGGCCACAATAAAAAGATTGTCACTAATGCAGTTAACAGGATGATTATGCAATACTTCTGAGGAAAGGGTTGTTCTGCATTCCTGTTTCTTCTGGACTCTATCATTTTTGCTCTTGGCATGTAACAAGATTTTTGTCCAGTTTAAAGTTTTTAACTAATTTACAGTGCGTCAGGTGGATCCAGGAGGCACGCTCTGCGATTTTGACTGCAGTGGGTGTTGACAAAAGCACTTGATATGGACCTTCCCACTTCAGAGACGCCCAATTTTTTTTCTTAACTGTCTTCAGCCAGATTCACGCTCCAGGGTGCACTGCTACTTCTGACGGTCTGGTTCGTTCTTTAGCTGAAACAGAATTTAACTGCAGCAAATGTTTAGAATTTAAGAGGTTTTGCATATACTCAGCTAATGTACTGTCAGCTTCCTGGTCTGCGGGCATGAGAGATTTCCACTGAGGTATATAGTAAGCCCTTCCAAAGAGTTTTTGAAAAGTAGTCAATCCTTTTGCATTCGGAACAGTTCTCATGTTCAACAGTGCCAGGGGCAGACAGTACACCCAGTTTCTCTGCGTTTCTGTTATTAATTTTCTTAGCTTACTCTTTAAAATCCCATTATGCCTCTCTGCTAGCCCTGCTGATTGTGGGTGATACGCACAATGATTTTTTTAGAGAAATACCAAAATGTCTACTTAACTGCTGTATGGTCTGATTTACGAAGTGTGTGCCGTTGTTACTGTAGTTCCTTTCCGGAATGCCGAATCTAGGGATGATTTCTTTAACAAGAACTTTGGCCACAGTCGTAGCATCTGGATTTTTAGTCGGAAAGGCTTCCACCCATCTGGAAAACATATCTACAATGACAAGACAATACTACTTATTTTCACATTTGTTCAATTCTATGAAATCCATACAGATAGTGTGAAATGGATACGGTGGTGTAGGGAAACTCCCTTGCTTGGGCTTTAACTCCCCTTGTGCATGATGTTTATTACAGATGTGGCATAACAAACAAAATTTTTTTAGAGTAGTTTGTAAATCCGTACGTCGTGAACACTTGCTTCACCAGCTGTACCATCCCCCCTGTTGAGACATGGCACTGCCCATGGCTCAACAAAGCTGCATATCTAAACAAATTAGATGGCAATTTCGGTTTTCCTTCTTTAGAGATGTACAGCCCCTTTTTGAGAATTGCTCCTCGTTTTACCCATCTTTGTTTTTCAGTTTGCGTAGTAAGTGTTTGCATTGTCTTTAACATTTCTAAATCTAAAATCTCAGAGGGTTGTAGTTCCTCATTCAAAATAAATACTTCTGAAGTTGCCTGCTTTGCAGCTGTATCAGCTCTCGCATTACCTTTTGAAATCCTGTCCTGTTGCTTGGTATGAGCTGTGCATTTACAAATAGCTACTTTCTGAGGTAACTGAATAGATTCTAAAAGATCTAAAATAAACTGTGCATGATTGATTGGTTTGCCAGTAGATATTATCATTCCTCGATTTTTCCACTGTTGCGCAAAAACATATACAGTAGAAAAAGCATACTGGCTGTCAGTAAAAATGTTCACACATTTACCCTTTGCTAAGGTACATGCTTGTGTCAAGGCAATCAATTCTGCTGCCTGTGCAGATAAACTATGTGGTAAAAATTTCGCTTCTATAATGTCTGTGTCAGAAACTACTGCATATCCTACTAGGTTCTGTCCTGCAGGACACCTTTTGCATGAGCTGTCCACGTAGTATGTCACCTCGGCATCATCCAAGGGAACATCCGTAAGATCTTTTCTAGGCAGTGTCTTTTGCTCAATCACCTGCAGGCAGCTGTGTGGTGTGCCATCTGCAGGGGTTGGGAGCAAGATAGAAGGGTTCAAAGTCGTACATCATTCAATTGTCATATGAGGTTGGCTCAACAATATAGTCATACAGGAAAGATGCCTATCAGGGGAAAGATATGCTACCTTCTCTTGTAGTAAAATAATCGCGACTGCATGAGGCACTCTCAATATAAGAGGGTGGAACAACACTACTGAGGCCGAAGCCTGTACTGCCATTGCAGCTGCAACTACTGCTTGTACACAGTGAGGTAAAGACCATGCCACTGGGTCCAGTTGTGATGAATAATAAGCAATAGGGCGTTGCTTGTCTCCATGTTGCTGTGTTAACACTGATGTCATATAACCTTGCTTACAATCTACAGTTTGAAAAAAACATTTATGATAGTTTGGTAATCCCAAAACTAATGAGGATGCTATTAACTGTTTCAGTTTGCAGAAAGCAGATTCTGCTTCTGGTGTCCATTGTAATAATTCCTGTGCTGCCATAGGCTTTTTATAAATCAGGTTAGTCAACGGTGCAGATTCCAAGGCATAGTTTGGAATCCAACTCCGACAAAAATTAGTCGTACCCAGAAAGGACATAATTTCCTTCTTAGTAGTGGGTTTTGGTGCTTGCAAAATTGCTATTTTTCTGTCCTCATCTAATGTCCTACCCTCCTTGGATATTACATATCCTAGGTATTTAACTTGTTTTTTCCAAAGCTGCAGTTTATTTTTGTTTACTTGATGTCCTTCAGTGGCTAAAAATTGTAATAGTGCTATGGTATCTTCTTTACAATCTTGCTGGGTGGGGAACGCCAGCAAGATATCATCAACATAAAGCAAAATTTGATTACCTCTTGGTGGGGTAAATCCCGCCAAGTTGCTTGCCATTTCTTGTGAGAATATTGTTGGACTTTCACAATACCCCTGTGGTAGTCGTGTATATGTATATGTATATCTTTTCCCCTGAAATGTGAATGCAAACCAATGCTGGCTGTCAGGGTGTATCGGTATTGAAAAGAACGCATTGCTGATATTTACCACAGAAAACTATTTCTGTTGAGGCTTTAAATCATTCAACAGGGTGTGTGGGTCTGGCACTGTAGGTGCCCTTGGTATTACTGCATCATTTACAGCTTGTAAATCTTGAACCATACGCCACTCTCCATTCGCTTTCTTAACAGGAAATAAGGGTGTGTTACATGGTGAATCTGTAGATTCCACCAGCACCCCTTCCTTAAGTAAAGCTGCTATAATAGGTCTGATTCCTACCTCTGCATCTTTTCTTAAGGGATACTGTCTCTTTTGTGGTCTAAATGCTGACTTTGGCGCAGTAGTAACTGGTCCTGCTGTACGAATAAGTCCTACATCTGATTTTCTTATTTTTATTGTAAGCGCTTTCGTGCACTTCCTCAGACAAAATTACACACAATGGCAGACGCATTTGCGAACATATATATAGTATCTCTAGAGGCACCCAAACTAATGCACTAGCAAGGCATATTGGTGAATTTAGCACACATAGTTTTGAATTTATAGTAGTGCAGAGTGTTTCAAGGAACCCAAGAGGAGGACCATGGCACCTAAAATTAGAAGAGCAGGAACTTTTGTGGCAGTTACAATCTAATGCATATGTTTATCCTGGACTCAACGATGCCTGTTCCATAAAGTGTTTACTTAGATTGAGAGCTTTAGAATGCTAAACAATGTCTCTTTATAACATAAAATATATATAAATAAAAAAATGAAATATATTTTTTATATTCTACTTTCAAATGTTATGTTTTAAATAAAATTAATAATATATATCAATTATGAAAAATTATTTTGTAAGCCTGGTATATGGTTTAATAGAATAAGGTTTTTATCTTTGTTTTTTCACGAGTGCATTTAATTATGCTATGTGTCTTTAAATGTAAAAGTAGTTTTAATAATTTAATTGATTAATTAAATTTGTAAATTGATGTTTATTAATACTATAAATAAGGTCTGCCATTGTGTGTAATTTTGTCTGAGGAAGTGCACAAAAGCGCTTACAGTAAAAATACGAGTGGATTTGTGGACTTGTGGATTCTACTTTTTCTTTTTCGTTTTTTAAATAGTTTGTTTTGTGTATTTTTCAACATTTCATAATAGTGTTTTACTTACTATACTGGTCCGACTTGGTCATGGGTGTTTTGATTTCTCACAAGCTGCATGTTAGCAATTCTGCATAGCTCTCCTCACGCCATTGTGGAGGTTGGTCAAGAACAATGCAATTCCCTCTTTAGTTAGGTGAATGCCATCCCTTCTGAACAGATGAACATCTTCCGCGGTGATGCCGTTATGGCAGATTGTAGATCCACCGACCCTGTGCATCAAGCCATGCATGAACGCATTCTGTAAACGTCTGAACAGCAGAAGACAGTCTTACCTTACCTGAAATACTGCATGGGTGGACACTGACAAGGGGGCACAGAAAGGCCACATGTAAAGAGAAAAAGCAGGGTAAGGATCGCCGCTCCAATAATATGCCAAGGACAGGCATGGTGCTCCAGATGTTGCTTATCTGAAGTGTCCCATAGCTGTGCTGGCTGCCCACTCAGACTGCTGATACCACTGTGGTCTCACGACCTCCTTCAGTGTCAGCAGTCTGCCTTACCTCTGCCTTTTCTTTTTACGTGTGCCTATTCAGCAAGGGACCTAAAGGATGAGGGACTGAAGTAACTCACTAATTGCTGCCCTGACCTTCATACATTTACTACCCTCACCTACATACACTGACTACACCTGAAGGGAGGGAGTCTGAGTTGAGAGCTACATCAAGGCAACATGTCAAAAGACCAAGACTGACCCAGGCTGTATCTTTTTGCATGTGTCCTTTCCCGGGGGGAAACATTACATCACAGTGGCACACCCAAGGCCATGCTTACCTAGTACAGCAGCACTATGGGACTGAGCTGAAGAGTCTCCAAGTTCCCAATTGCGATCCAGCTGGATCACAAGATCCATGCTGGCTGGGTATGCCCCCCGCAATTCACCCACCAACCTAAGAGCAGTTGGCAAAAAAGACTGGAGGGACCTTCCTGGCATTGTTGCTGAAGGGCTTGGCCGCTAACTGACATGAGGGCACAGAAAGGGCACATGTGCACTGAAAAAACAGGTGAGGCACTCTGCTTTACCTCTGCCTTTTCCATTTACATGTGTCCTTTCGGCAATGGCCATTAGGAGTGGAAGGGAGGAGCTAATGTAAACCCTGTTGCCCTGACCTACATACATTGACTACACCTGAAGGGAGGGAGACTGAGTGGAGAGGAAGGGAGGGAGACTGAGTGGAGAGCTACATCAAGGCAACAAGTCAAAAGACCAAGACTGACCCAGGCTGTGTCTTTTTGCATGTGTTCTTTCCCGGACGGAAACATTACATCACAGTGGCACACCCAAGGCCATGCTTAGCTATGACAGCAGCACTATGGGAGAAATTTATGGCCATGGTACTTGCCAAAGCATTTGACACACAGGTTGACCTTGCAAGTCGGGCACCCCCATGATGGCTCAGCACGTTTACCCTTGCTGGCACAGTTTTTGCATCTTGATTTACGCCATTTCACCGGAAAGTGAGAGCCATGCTCAAATCGACTCACAGCCTCTGGGACAGTAATCTCAGTGCATCTTTTCCTCTTCGTGTAACTGGCAAGTAGATGCAAGCCTAGGTTCCTTCGGGACTGTAACTGTGTTGCTGGAATAGCACGTCCAGAGCATGACAGTTGCTGATGGCTGATACTTTTCACAGAATATAATGAAAGCATTGACAATGGCCACATCCCATAAGAACCAGAACAAGTACAGCCACCATTTGTGGGCCTTTCTGGCAGTGGGATACTGTGTCCTGAGCTGATCTGCTCAGTCCACCCCATTCATGTAACTGTTGTACATGTTTACAACTGGTGGACATGGCACCGATACCTTTCTTCCATCATGCTTTCTCCTGTATGTGCTGGAGACTGGCAAGGTTGGGTTACAGTTAGTTGACAGCAGGAATACTGGTTTGCTATCCTTCCATTCAGTAGCTAGCAGTGGTCCACTCTGCAATTGCTTGTAGTAGCCTCGAGCTGCTTTTCCAATGGCCTGTCTGTTGAATGTTAGAGGCCATCCTGACCTATTGGTGCGCATGGTTCCACAACAGTATAGATCATCTTTCAGCAATTGCTGTGCCAGCAGAACAGAGGTAAAGAAGTTATCAAAGTAAATGTGATGCTTCTTGCCAATCAGTCCCCTAGTTAAGTCAGCCACAACTCTGTGTGCCAGCCTGACCTCTCTATTCTGCTCCGTTTTTCCAGTGTATACCTGGAATTCATGTACATACCCACTGGTTGAGTCTGCCAACACCCACACCTTAATGCCATACCTCTTGGGCTTACCAGGCATAAACTGTCTAAATGTCAAGCGTCCACAGAAGCCAACCATGGCTTCGTCTACAGCCACTTCACAATGCACATTGTAACATGTCCTGCATGCATGAAGTACTGCATCCAGTATTGGCCATACATGATGTAGCTTGTCATGACCCCCAGAGCCCTGTAGTAGGCTCAGGCTGTTATCGTTGCAGTGGAAGTACTGCTGAATTTTTTCAAACCTATCTCTGGTCATGTACTCTGCTATTGGGAAGTGACCATATACGTGGTGCGTTTCCCAGTACTGCCTCAATTCAGGAACATGTACAATAGACATGTATATTCTGACACCTAGAAATGTGCGTATGTCTCCTGGGCAAACAGGACTCCACCGTGTATCAACCTTGCCTGCTGCGGCCTGCCTTTGTGCAGCATAACGATTTGTTTCATTAGCAATACGGGTGTATAGCTCCTCTGGGAACATCAAATTCAGGAAGTCCATCTCTGTGCTATCTGAGCCCAAGTGATTTATTGGTGCTACTGGCCCCACAAATTCCTCAATGTGTAAAGTTTGGAGGTGTTTTTCCCACGTGATCTTACGTGGTGGGCATGCTCGGCGTACCTGACTGGGTCGCATGGAACAGTTGGGAATGGGAAGGGCTGAAGGGTTGAGAGATAGTGCTCTCTCAATGCCAGTAGCAACTGTACTGCTTGCAGTTGGTAGTGAACTGCTGACACATGCTCCCTGCTGAGGCACACCCATATCATTGTTTGACAAGGAGCTACTTGAACTCATATCTAGGGGATTTTCTCCATCCCAATCACCATACTCTGGATTACTTCCCATATCATGTACAATCGAAGGCACATCCACGCCCTTGTTGGCACTTGTAGTGCCATGCACTGTGGAGGACTGCATAGTTGTGTCAATCAGACCACGTGCTTTCGTGAACACAGATAAAGGCAAGTCATCGTCTGCATCATACTTTGAATGCACTTGGTGGCCATTGTGTGTGGCCAACTTGTGTGTGGGCACCTTCCTTAGGTGTGCAAGTGGCACCTCATCCTCACTGTCATGGTCAGAGTCATAATTACTGGTCCATGTCTGCTTTGGCAACTCGTAGTGGTCTTTCAGGAATGGCGGACACAGGGGCATCATCCGTATCACAGGCAATGGCCTTTTCACGCAGACATGTGAGTGGAATGTCATCCTCTGTGTCATAATCATCATCCTCACTCTGGTTGGCATTATGTGGTACATCAAGGTGCATACCACTGTCTTGAACCACTGCTACAACCATCACAATCAGTTTCCTCACCCAACAGGTAAATGCTGCTTGCTTTCTCCTCAACAGATGGTATCTTTGGTGGTGGCTGTGTTGCTTTACACTTAAAATCTTAAAATCACACCTGAAAAACATAATGCAATACAGCATTCTGATGTAATATACCTGCACAGAGGCACGTGAAAAGCAATGCACCTATCTCTATATTTCTATATTTTATATATATATATATATATATATATATATATAAATATGTATATATGTACATATCTATATATTTATATCTCCATCTATATATATATATCTACATACACATATAAATCTGTTTGTGTGTGTGTGTGTGTGTGTGTGTGTGTGTGTGTGTGTGTATATATATATATATATATATATATATATATATGTCCCCAGCTACTTTACACCCTGAGTAGCTCACCAAACAGATATGCAAATAGTCTAACAGGTGAAATATGCCTCTGGTATCTCACCCACAAAGGAAGGCTTAAATATATTTAATGATAAATAAAAGAGCAAGACTATAATCTGTAACTCAGCAGAATGACTTCATACTTCAAAAGCACAGGAAATATTTACCACAGCAGTGCAGAATAGTCTCAAATAAATACAACATATGAGTTTGGATATTGTCATTGCTTTATAGGTAAAAACAATTTATGATTTTCTGGCAAATCAGAGGATGCAAGGCAGTCAATAATAATGTATATATTCAAATTCTTCATACAGTACACCACAAATCATCCTATTCCAGCCACTTTCTCATGAAAAAACAGCAATTGAAGATGTAATGTCTACATTTTTCCTCTTAGACTGCTTACATTTTGTTGAAATTGTATACATTACATAAATGAAAGTAGTGTGGAGGGGTGGGGGTGTATTGCAATCACTGCAAGTGGAGAAAGAGCCAAATGTGAGTTGTGCATTCATCAATGTGATAACACCTATATTGTAACTGCACTGTGCTAATGACTTGCAAAGTTAAGCATGCCCAGACACAGGTGATAATTGCTGGCATTCATTATATTACCTTCTGCAGGTGTTATGCAACACGGTCATAATCTGTTATAAGGCCATACTCAGTCAAATAGTATAACACTTACATATTACTGTGCCCTTCCTCCCACCTAAATTCCACACATGACTGACAAAGCCAGGAGAAATGCATAAAAATATGGTAGCTCCATGCTGTCAGTAGTCACTCTGTAATAACCTTTATCTCACTCAGGCAACTACTCACTATAATCGTATTAATAATAATAAGACATGCAGAAATGTCAAACTAGATAGCTTGTCTTCTGCCATTCACTTACTCAGCAAAAAACAGTATAACAGTTTACTGAGCCCTTCCTCCCACCTATTTGTTAGCAACATACCAAGCAATGAGGAATGAGTCATATTACGATTGTTTGTCTACATCACAAAATCATGTGGAATAAACAGTAAATATCAAATACATGAAGACAGGTGCAGACCATCATTTGCTAAGTAATATGGTCTGATACCCTTGTACTCCCATGCTGACAAATATTGAATCCCCCTGGAAACGCACCAGAAACTAAGCCAAGTATTGAAGTCAATCATATAATGTCCAGGCAACAGACTCACACACACACCCACACACACGTTATGTGCTGTGCCACTGTGCCATCCACTACAAATACAATGAAACCAAAGTGTACGTAATTACCTATCTACGTTTGTTTAACTACAGTATTTTTCAGGTTATCTGCTAAGAAATTTCCAGTCCAAGCGAAAACAAAATCTAGTCTAATGCTGACTTTTCACTGTGTGTGTGTGTGTGTGTGTGTGTGTGTGTGTGTGTGTGTGTGTGTGTGTGTGTGTGTGTGTGTGTGTGTGTGTGTGTAACATCAACATGGCCCATACACACAACCCCTATTTAATCACCAATTTTCTTATCCATTTTCTATTACTGAACCAAAGGTTACTATGTCGGTCAGTGCTTTGAAGGTAAAGAACCAAGAAAACCAAAAAACCACTAAAAATCAAGAGAAAAACGAGTTGAATGGTAGGAGAAAGCTGAAATGAAGGTAAAGAACATGATTTCCTGGGCACGTCTGTGTGCACACAAGAGCTATACAGTTACAATAACATCATGATTACTCAAGCAGTAGTAGCATGGCAACAAGCATTAACAATGCCCATTAAACAGTTGCACCATAATCATCAAAACCATGTCACAGTATATAGTACAACATGTCAGAACCATGTCAGTTGAGCTTTCCCTGTAATATTCCCTCTATATTATTAATAATATAAATAAAGCTTTGCTTTTGCATGCCTAAACTACAAAATAAGCTACCTACGGAGTGCTTTCAGATTACCACAAAGTGAACGGATGCTATAAATATGTCAAGAATGAAATAAAAACAAAGTGCATAACATAAGAACAATAAAACACAAAACATGAAAATGCAGAGGGAAATGTACACATTTCCTGAAACGATGACATGCTCCCTTGCCAACTTAATTAACGAAAGCTGAAAATAAGCCACATTTCCATAAACTAAGTCTGAGTATGCACAAACACCAAAATGCAACATCTCCCCAGCGACCCCTTTCTCAGTCTGCCCTACTGTGCACAAGCACCAGAATGCAACATTTCCATCAACAACCCCTTGAGCAGCCCTTCCAAGTATGTACGACAACCAACATGAAACATTAGCCCCAGTGACCTTTTAATTAGAAGAGCCAAGTATACACAAGCTCTAAAATCAAACATTTGCCACATGACCCATGCAGTATAATATGCACATACCAGTTCTCACCAACTACACATCACCCACCTAGAAACCAGACTTATTTTCAAATGTTCTCTGTCTGTAATGTCACACTTTGTTGATATTAGCTTTGTAATAATTGTATATGTAGCTTTTCTCCCCTGGCCTCCATTGAAAACTGCCTCATTCTGGCCCAATGGACTTTCAACAAACTTCAAAAAATAAATGAAAAATGGTAGCATTCCTGCATATTTCCAACATTCTGAAGTCAAACCACGATTAAAAGTTCATGGAATTAGTAGGGTCGTCTTTAGTGTCACAGTTACACAGTCTATAGTATTGGTGTTATTGAACCTGTAGTAATCACTGGTCTCGTAACTATCTGTAATCCCTCACAGGTCGCATAATTATCTGTAATCCCTATCATAACACCTCCACCTGATTTTTTGTTAGAATGTCTAACAGTAAAAACATTTATACCCTGACAGAACTTGTTTGCAGTCATTGTTCTTTAACCATGTTTTACAAACAGTAACAACATGAATCTTGTGGGAATGTAGCAAGTTTTCCAATTAAAAAAAAATATACTATTAATGCTTCTAACATTAATAACCATCAGAGATGCTTCAAATGTTGGTATCTGTAAACTGTTAAAATTTCGACCTGGCTAAAATCTTGCCTAGTGTTTATCAAATATTACAAAATATCTGCTGGAATATTTCTCTTCCCTGATCTTGACCAATGCACACCTACCTGTCTGAACATGTGTGCCCAAAACTAGCCTTGGATGCTCAGCATATTTCCATTTTTAAAACGGGACATTTTTTTCCATGTAGGTTGTACATATAAGAAGAATTAAAGGATATGGTGAATGACTGCTCAAGCCTAAAATGTCATATCCCATGCTTTTCCAATACTCAAGTGTCCAAATTCAGGATTTACCAGTATTTTTCCTGGTAACAGTGAACAATCAGTATCCTTAAGCATTTTCTTACTACAGATAGTTTGTTCACACATGTTAAAGGGGTATATTTCATACCAGCAGCCTATTTTGATGACTCTCTGTATTTGATGGCATCCAAAGGTTTCAGCAATGTAAAACTGCAAGTGCATTGATAGATTTGTTATGTCTGAAGAGACCACTGCACATTACCCTTTTAAAAACTAGACAACATCCTTTTGGGTTGATAAGATAAAATACTGAATCAATGTCCTCTTTAATGTGAATTGTGTATGCCATTTATACAGAAAAAAAAAACAGGCACATTATCAAAAGTAAATTACAACTAAAAATCTATACAAATGCAGCTAGCAACCAGCATTTACAAACCAAACTTCTGTTATGTCTGAAGAGACCACTGCACATTACCCTTTTAAAAACTAGACAACATCCTTTTGGGTTGATAAGATAAAATACTGAATCAATGTCCTCTTTAATGTGAATTGTGTATGCCATTTATACAGAAAAAAAAAACAGGCACATCATCAAAAGTAAATTACAACTAAAAATCTATACATATGCAGCTAGCAACCAGCATTTACAAACCAAACTTCTGTTCCACTAAAAAAAAAAAAAAAAAAACACCACAACTTCTGGCTCTCCCTATGTCATAGAAGGCAGCATGCTACAGCTAGCCTCATAAGTCCGGAAAGAAAGGAGTCTACCTTTTTTTACACTATCACTCTCATTTCCCCTGATAATAACTCTTAAAACGTTAGGACTACCCCAGTAAAAATACTTGGGGAGCCACTCGCACACACCCAAAACAATTTCCATAAAAGAAGCCACGACAGTAAATATTTTTGTTTTTATACAAATACAAATGTGCAGCACTGTAGTAGCGTTGTCGCCTCACAGTAAGATGCTGTCCGGTTCGACTCTCAGCTAGAGCATCTTCTGCGTGGAGACCTGCGTGAATGGGCGTTCCTTCGCTTGAAGGTTGTGCGACAGGGCTGGCAACTCGGTACGTAAAAATCAACTGCCACTCATTAGTGGACCGGAGTTCCGCTGTGGCGACCCCTAATGGGGAAAAAGCTAAAAGACACAACAACAAATGTGCAGCACTATGATCATACCCGGGTTTGGTAAGTTTGATACTATTGCCTTGAATTCCTTCTCTTGCTCTGACCGTCATCCCGGAAATCACCATACACACTTGTAGTGGGCCAAAACCAAAAATCTTCTGGGACCAGCTTTTATCATACAAATAGGTAACACCTTTGAAATTATTACAAGAGTCTCCGATTGTTCTTTGTTACTGTAAGGCAGCTTCAAAGTAAAACTTCTACCTCCACCTACTTGTTCATAGGTAGGTACTAGGCTATCTGCCAAAGAGCATTTATAAGCCTAGCCAGAATGTGTTGTCTTTCACCTCCCTTTTAGATTAGTTTCCTGGGCCTCTGTCCAGCAGGGCCACTGATGTGATCCCAGGTGTATATTTACGATTTCCCATCCACTCGTCAAGATTTCTCTTGAAGAGAGTCAGTGAGGGGCTCTGCCTAACATAGATTGGGATTCTCTTCGAGAGCGAGAGAAGTCTCTGGGATAGGAATCTATCTCTCCAGCATGTCCTATTTATTGTTGTGCTGAGGTTTAAATCCCTAGAGCGTGTGGCTCTTAAGAGATTTGGTTTTCCTTAGGTGGAGCATATCCATTAATTCAGGGTTTGACATGGCCTTGTACGTAAGGCAGAGGTCAAAAAGGGTAGGGTCAGTTCCCCAATGTCATAGCCATATTTTCTTTAGTAGTATCAATACCACCTCGGATCTCCCCTGAAAAGAAACCACTAGCCTAAACGGACTAACCTAATCAACAAAAGCAACTGTAAAGTGATCTCAGAGTACACGGATATTTAACTAAAAATGAAAACACAAGAGAGACTACAGCACACATGATCTAAAACACAGACAGCAATCATAAATGTGCAGTTTACTATTCCAACCACTGAAGTATACCGCAGACAGATTGCATGTAAAAATCAGAGATTTCTGATTAGTTTTACATTTTATTCCTCAGGCATATCATTCACAAAAATAAAACATAACTTACATTCAAAGTCATTGTAAGAGATTACATAATACACTAACACTGTAAATTTTATTATAAACACATAACAATGCTAAACTTGGAGACTGCATTTAAATGTCGTCAACAAATAAAGTGCATAAAAAAAATCAGATGAGAATTGAATCACATGAGCAGTCATGAACAAAAAGCATTTCAATGTACAATAATTCAGAAAAGCAATAAATAAGGACAACATATTGCAGTTGGCAACAATTTTAAGAGTGGGCAAGCAAATGAGATCAACTCAGGCATTAAAATTAAACACAGCTAACAGAAATGAAACATAAGCAGTGGGTTACATGGAGCACATCACAATCTAGGGGCAAGTTGCAAAGCCCATGTCTTATGGCAGCAGCATTCAAGAGACAATGGAGGGCTATTCTGACAGTATGGTACAGCACCTAGAAAAAGTCTCTAAAGACTGCATTATTCAAAGCCCAAAATGCTGACCACGTCAGCTCATTTAGACTGCTGGCAACATTTAAAAGATAAATAGATAAATAAACAGCAACTGTGGATGATTAAAGGCAAGCTCGGTCTTTGTTTTATAAGAACTTCAAATATTCACCACATTCCAAGAAAGTGGTAAGTCATGGTTTTATTTACTGATCGAAAACTTAGCCGAGCAGGAATAGTAAACAACTAATTATCCTAAATGCTGAATTATCCGATATTCTGTAAACCATGCTACGTACATCCCAGAACCCAACAGCAGACGAGAAAAGGCTACCTCGTGTACTTAACATCCAAATATACATAAGAAATGGTTAAAAAATCAAGAGCTCCGATGATAATGATTAGGTCACATTTTACCCAGAGGAAAAAAAAAGCAAGCCTGTTAAGTTTGTCTGATGATGCGCATCCTTCCAGACCTTCTAAACAATACTCTGTGTGTGTGTGTTGTGGCAATAACATTGCTTAACCAAACATGCCTCTGTACTACTTACTATGCCACCACTTACGCAACTCCATGTGTGACACAATGTTAACAGTAAAAGAAAACACATACACAACTATCCTCTGTACAAATTTGTTAAAATTACAGTGTTATATAGGAAGAACTTGTAATAGTTTGCACATCTAACGTATGGCAGCAACCTAAAGTATAATGTACTATATAGATAAATAGAGCACTCTTGCAGAATTAAAACAAACAAGTACAGTACCTCACTACTTGGGTAGGGAACGGCAGGAAAAGAAGGTAGTTGTTGCGCTGAGCTGACCGGGAACTCTAAACCACAGTGGCTGAACGGGAACTCCTGGTAGTTGCTTATATGACAGTCCATGAATTCCTTGATTGGTGAAAATAAAATAGAGGATTCAGTAGCAGGTAAAATCTCCAGTTCTTCGCCGAAAGAAGGAAATACCTGCTGCTGGACCCACTTTTTATTAGGGGAGAACAAAAGAAGCTTAGGTTGGGGGTGGAGGTTTTATGCAAGTGGTAGCTCGGAATGCAAGAATCCGATTGGCTGCCACCACCTGCTTAGCAAGAACTTTTAAAACGCTTTTTTCTGAAAAAACTTCAATGTGACCTTAATGTTAAAACACAATGAATCGTAACTAGATATGATAAATTACATATTTAGTTACGATTTCAGTGTGTTTTACTGTACGCTTTCTCTCACTTGTGGAAGCACTCGGGGGTAACGACTTGAAAATTGTATCTTCTCATGGCGCGCTTGGGCTTAAACACACAGGCGCCATGAGAAGGTACTCGGGGTTAATGACTTAACTCCCCATGTGATGTTGACATCCTGCATAAAGGCCACACTGAGACCAATGATTGGTGTCAGAACCATGGCCTTAAGCTCAATGCCAAAAAATGTGTCATCATCCCCTTTGGGAAAAACTCTGTTACCGTGAATTACCACATCGATGATAGTCCACTGAACACAGAAGGCGTTATAAGAGATCTGGGAGCGCAGGTTGATAGCAGCCTCTCTTTTGACCACCACATTGCCACTGTGGTCATAAAGTCCTATGTGGCACATCTCATCACTAAGGGTTTTGCATCCAGGAAGAAAGAGGTCATTGCCTCCCTCTACTTTTCCCTCATTAGGCCATTCATCGAATACAATGCCCCATTTGGCATGTACCTCACTAGACACCTGCAACAACTGGAGAGGTCGCAAAAGTACCTCACAAAGATGATCCTAGGCCTTAAATACTTGTTTTATATGGACAGACTCAAAAAACTCCCAACTATTCTCTGTCTCATATCGCCAACTTAAGGTGATCTCTGCTTGACTTACAAAGCCATTTTCTGACCCAGCTCTGTTGGAAATGCTACATATAAAGAAATCCCAATCCACCACATGCTCCAGAGACCTCAGCCTCATTACCACAATCAACAGAACATGCTGGAGGAACAGGTTCATAACCCAGAGACTGCCCATGCTATGGAATAGACTTCCCATACATGTCAAACAGAGCACCTCACTGGCCCTCTTCAAGAGAAATCTTGATAAGTGTCTGGGAAATAGAAAATTCACCCCGGGGATCACTCCAGTCGCTCTACTAGACAGAGGCATTGTGAAGTAAAGTCGGATGGCATGATGCCAGGGTAATCCTAATGACTAGGCTTGTAAAGGCTCCAGGGCTGTTAGCCTAGTACACATCTATGAGCCTATAAGCTTGTGCCTTCTGACAAGGACATTTGTGCTGGGATAAATATGGGAGTATAAGTTATTGTACTCACATGATTAAATATGTCCTGGCTCTTCTATCCCATCTTGGGGGTGGGGGGGGTTTGACTGACTTGTGTGATTCAGATAGTAAGACTTCTGCTCTATGCTGTGTTCTGCTTCTCAGGTAGCTCACCATTCCATTAAATGCAGCTGGGATGCAGCTGATGCCTCCCCTAGGGCAGCTGCATTTGGTTTGGTCATGAGGAGATATTCCTGGTTGCACCTGCAGGCATTATCTCAGGACATTAAAACCAAACTTTTCAATTTTCCCTTGGATAACCAAAATGTTTTGGTGTTGCTGCAACAGAATTGTTTAAAATCCTGCAGGATAAGGACAAAGTTTTGCAGGACCTCAAACAAATTTTTGCTACTCCTGTACCTAAGTTTTCAGCTGAGCTGTCCTTAAATCTTTTGCCCATAGGCAGTCTAGACAACCTGTTACAGTTAAGAGTGTTTCTGAGTGGATTTTCCCTGAAAACCCACTCGATGTTCTAGGGGCCAGAAACCTTCTTTTCATTATAAATCTGCCCCTATCTGACAATCAGCCTCCCCTCCCTCTCAGCCAGAGCCTTCTGTCCCTCAGGCTGACGCTTTCCTTCCCTGTTTGGCAACAGATAACCACAGACTCCTGGGTTCTCTCCATCATCCACTATGGTTATTTTATGGCTTGTAAGACCCTTCCTCACTTTTCTGGTCTCTCTCAACCTCTTCCTTGCCAGCTTCCTCGTTTTCCTGTGGTCTTTTGGGAGCTGGTGGAACAGGCAACCATACAACCTGTTCCCTTGTTTCTACAGGGAGCAGATTTTTATTCCAGTGTTTCTGGTCCCCAGGAATGAGGGGTTGTGGAAGCCCATTCTACACCTGTCCTATCTCAACACCTTTTTCAAGGTTCCTTCCTTCAGGATGTTGTCTATTCAGACCTTTACCATTTTTTTTTTTGCGCTTCCCAAGGCTTTTCACGTCTCCCTGTATTTGAAGATCAGTTGCCTCCATATTCCTATTGACTCTGCTTTCAGGAAATGTTATGCTTCTCTGTTTTTTTTTTCCCTCTCATTATCAATTCTTTGCTTTGCCTTTGTGCCCTTTTACAGCTCCAATGGTATTTACCAAATGCTTTTTTCCCTGTGGTATTTCCTTATCTGGATGACCTTCTGATTCAAGCCCCCTCTCAGTACATCCTGCTTCAGAATTTTCACTTCATTATGCTTCTCCTGTGCAGTGTGGGATTCACTCTCAATCTCAAAGAGTCAGTGTTGGCAGACTGTCAGGACCAAGTGTTTTGAGATTCTAGGTTCAGACCATCCCAGTGTTGGCTTCTTCTCTTTCATTTCCCAGAGTCCTTGCTTTTATTTCCAGTCCTCTTCCACTTCTTCCTCTAAAAAAAATTTTCTGAGCTCTGAGATTCATGGCATCTACCATTGCCATGGTTCCTTGTCCAAATTCCACATGAGGAGTTTCAGTGGTATTTCAAATATGTGTGGTTCCACTAGTGTCACACTATGGTTTTTCCAGCCCCTGTTTACCATCTCAAACTCAAATGCCCCAGGTAGATTCCAAAATTCTCATTAAATCCATGTCTTTGTTTTCAAGCTCCTCTTCCTACTCGAGAGCTGTACTTCAGATTGGTGAGCCTCTTTAAACAATCTGAAAGTTCAGGGTCTCTGGTCCCATCAACAGATGTGAGACCACATTAGTATAAAAGAGATGAGGTCTTTGCTCCTAGCTTTTCGGGCTTTTCACTTCCTCTGAGTCCCAGGTCCTCTAAAGGTTTTACAAATAATACCACATCAACAAGCAGAGAGGGGCAAAGACTTATCTTCTTTGCAGGCTGTCTCTTCAGGCTTGCAATTTTTGTAGCCCCCTCATCACTTGGTTCTTCAGATGGTTTACATCCCTTCAGAGCACAGTGTAGTTGTAGACTGTTTCAGCAGGTCCAGAACACATCTTCACAAATGGCTGCTACACAGAGAGGTGTTTCTGGACATTGTACATTGGTGGGGTACTCCTCAAGTAGAAATTGTTGCCTTCCCTCTGAACAGACAGCTTCCTTGGTTGTGTTCCAGAGTTCTGAGTTCCCTGACTTGGAAAGTGAACAAAATGTCTTTTTCTTGCAAGAGAATGTTCCTGTATGCCTACATTCCTCTTCCTCTGCTTCCCAAATTCTTGCACAAGATCCTGTGGGACACTTTCATAATCTTGCTGGTGGCTCCTTTTTGGCCTAGACAGCACTGCCCCCCCCCCCTTTTCACCTGACCAAGGGCAGTTATCACAACTTACCTCACTGGTTGGATCTTCTCACATAAACAAAAATCGCTCATTCACTCTCACTTGTCCACACTTCAGCTGACACTTTGGGTTTTACAGTTTTGATTCCTTTCAGGCACCAGTTTTCTGATGGTGTGCTTTGAGAGGCCATTAAACCCACTACCAGAAAATCTTATGTGGCCAAAATGGAAGATATTTTCTGTTTGGTTTCTCATCCATGACCAGGACCCTTTATCGGGGGGGGGGGGGGTCCCTATGGTCCTTTCTTATTTCTGTGAATTGCTCAGCACTGGCTTAGCATATTCTTCTGTTAAACCTCATTTGTCAGCTATTTCTGACTGCCTTTGAGTGCACATTTGGCTTCTGGTTTTGAAGTCAAACAGTTCCTAAAAGGCGTCCTTCATATCAGGCTCCCATGAAAGCCTATTCCCCCTTAATTTTATTCTTGAGAAATTGACTCAGTCCCCTTTTGAGCCTGCCTCCTCCTCTTTCCTGCAACATTGTACTTTGAGGATTGTATTGTTGGTGGCTCTTTATTCTGACAAGTGAGTTTCTGAATTACAAGCCCTCATGGTGGTTCCCTTCTTTTTTTTCCCACAAGGGCAGAATGTCTCTTTGTACTAATCCTTTTATTCCCAAGGTGGTTAATGATTTGTACTTGAGTCAGTCTAGTCATCTTCCCTCCTTTTTTCCTTCTCCACAAACTGCCAGTGAAAAGGTACAACACATCTTGGATTTACATAGACACCTTAGATGTTACTGGATAAGGCAAAAGTCATTAGGAAATTTGAGGAGCTGTTTGTTTCCTTTCATGCCAGAAAATTGGGTTTGGCAGTGTCTAAGCAAACCATCTCCTCCTGGATCTCTAAGGCTGTTTCCTTTTGTTATTTTTTTCATGACAGACAGCTTTCTTCTTCTATTCACGCTCATTCTGCTAGGGCAGTAGCCCCTTTTGGTCCTTTTTTCAAGGGTTAGGATACCAGATCTGTCTTGGAAGTTGCTACTAGTCTTTTGTTCATACTTTTACCAAGCTTTCTAAGTTTGGATATCATTTGCCAGGGTTGTTGTTCATGGGTTTGTGGAGGGCTGTTCTCTGCCTCCTCCTTCCCATACTTTACAGTGGCATTTGTACTCTTCCAAGTATAAAGAGTACTCCAGCAGTGATAAGGATGGACACAGTACAATGTAAGATCTTATCGTAATAGTAGATTTCAGACTTCACACTGTTGCGGTATTCTGTCCCTCACTCCTGCCCCCTTTAATTTTTCTGTTGACCTCCTGCTGGTTGAAGGTTTTTTTCTTATATATTTATCTCCTCCTGTTTCTCTTCCTGATGGGCATGTCATCGTTGTTTCTCTGGGGTTGCTCTGGTTCACCTGAGGCACTTTAGTTCTGAGAATTAGGTGTCCATACATCACATATGTAACGCACATGATGTGAGGCAAGTATAAACGCTTTGGTATACTGGATGGATGTTAGGATATCCTTGGCAGAATATCCCAAGTATAAAGAATACTGCAACAGTGATAAGTAAGGCAATACCACTCCCTCCCTCCATTCCCCTTGTTTTTTGGTGTGTTTATGCCAGGGTGTGGACATTTATTTTTTGTTATTCCTGGCATTGTCCTTTTCTGGATCAAGGTCTGAGTGGTTTGGTGCCCAAACTTATCTTTAGTCACCTCAGCTCAAGCTGACTGATGGTTTAGGCACATGGAACATGCCTTGAAACTTTGGAAGTTGGATGGCAGGATACAACCTATATAGATAAGGCTACTTGAGCAGTGATGATTCGAACATCTACAATATTACCCCCATATGTAGTTTTACTTTCGGGGTGCATTAGCTTTAAAAGCAAAACTGTGCAAGTCTTTTGTTCATACATAGAGGGTTTCTGTTATGGTTAGACAAAATAAGCCACTGGCTTGTTTGATTTTTTTTTTTCTTTTCTGTATGTCTGTTCTCCATCAGCCCAACCCCCAGAATTGGACTTGATGTGGTTTGATCCCCACTGTTCAGTATCCTTAGCATGGGCGCAGTTGCCACCTAAAGTAAACATTATCCAAGCTGTTGTGGGAGTAGTTTGTGTCCTCAGTGGTATCCCAGCAATGACAGCATATAGTATATGCCTTGATACCTTCCTTGGGCAGAGAAGCATGATCTGTGTCATTCTGAGGACAACTGTGCTCTCTCCTGTGAGACTACTTGCTCCTGCGCAGCCATGATGAAGACTGCTGCATAAGTTTCTTTGTGGCTGAATTCCTGCCTCATATCCATCCCTTCTTCAAGAAATTGTGGCATTAGGTTGCCATGGTCCACCCCCATTCCCCAGGATAGGCATACTCCTCATCCCCTTGCCAGCTCCAGCAAACAATTGAGCTGCGAAGTCCATCTTGATTACCTGGGTTGCAGTTGGGACTTTCTCTCTCTGTATTCCATTTTTGCTGGTTAGGCTTGCATGATTTAAGTACTGTTCCACCTGAGGAATGCATGTGTAACTAAGATTTTTACTGCTGCAGCCTTTTCATTTCTGTCCATCTTCATGCAGCTCAAAACGTTAGTGTATGTTGGAAGATCCAGGCTTTTTTTTAAGGAGCACTATTTAATGAACATTCCATGCTGAATCCGTATCATACTCTTGTTTTGCCCATTCTGCCTTTCTTATTGTCATTGCTTGATATTCTCCCCATGTGTATACCCAGTGAGGATCCCTCAGATAAACAGTTATTTATA
The DNA here is from genome assembly GCF_019279795.1 of Protopterus annectens. Lineage (NCBI taxonomy): Eukaryota > Metazoa > Chordata > Ceratodontiformes > Protopteridae > Protopterus > Protopterus annectens. The sequence goes on from NC_056748.1 coordinate 998,026,678, forward strand.
TATGATCTCTTGGTCCTCAAAAGTACACTCTGCATTAACAGTTTATTCTCACCTTTTTTCCTTCACCTTGGGAGCTAGTTTCTGTAGGTCTAATTCTAATGTGGGAATCCTTCTGGAGGCTGAAGTTGCATTTTTTATTTATTTATTTATTTATTTTCATTTGTTAGCCAGCGTGAAACATTGATCCTGGTGGACAATTTCAGTTTAAGCCTAGGAAGATAAAGTAAGCAGTAAAAAAAATACATTGATATATATGAATTAGTAATACAGATCAATAAAGTTATGAAAATAACTTTTGCTTATGTAAGTTGCAGGATATTTGTACAAATGATGCAGTATTTACAGTGTTTGCAGCTTATGAGAAAGGTGAATACAGGGAAGGAGAGAAGAGAGTGAAGTTAGTGTTAGAGGATGGAAAGTGAAAACAGATATGTATAGATGTTATTATGGTTTACCTTCATATTCTCGGAAATGACAATATCGATCGTGCATTTGGGCGAACCAAATGCCCGAATTTCAGACTTCAACATTCTCAGAAGTTTGAAAATCAGCAAATTGAACAGCTGATAATGCAGGGGGGCAAGTCCCCCTGCACCCCCATGTGGGGGGGTTTGCCCCCCACACCCCCTCTACTTTAATATACTAACTCCAAGATCGCACTACAATGGGGAAAAGGATCATGTCCCTATCCCCGCTATAGTGCAATCCGCACCCACAATGTCGAATCTGTAATGAGTGAATGCCATGAATTCGGACAATTTTTTTTCAAGGTTTTGCCACTTTGAAAACCTCCTTTTGCACAAAGTGGATTTGCACGAGTACATAACGCACTTATGAAGGTAAACCATTATTATTCTTAGGGACTTAGAAAAGAGTACTCATTTTATTGTATGAAGAGAGTGAAAGATGTAAGGAATAACTAGCTTAAGTCATGCCTTCCTTCCTGTTGCATTTACAGTCTGCCTCTGTATAAAAAAAAGTTTTGCCTGGGTGGGGGAATTTTTGGTAGAAGGGTATTGAACAAGATATGTTAGAAATTATGCTTGTATTTTGGGGTCATTGTCGAGAAGTCATGATCTGTATTGTGGGAGGTAAGGCGGGAGGGTGTTAATTATGATTCATGTCTAAGGCATGCTGGGTTGCATTCTGATTAACCTGTTGGAGAAAAAGGAGAAGATGCCAATCTTGAAAAGCTTATACACTAGGGATGCAGTTTGATGAATTAGCAGCCACTTAGTTTCTGTTCGTTTACTGCATGATGGTTTCAACAGCGGACAAGTCTGCAGCTGCTGTTAGCTGTGGGTTGCAGGTTTTTCTGTAAAGCATTAGCTATGATTGGTATGCCACCATATTAAGAGTTTTTTTTTACCAGTTACTGCTGTGTCATCTGGTGAAGGAAAGTTGGGAGATATTTGGGTCCAAAAGAATGGTGAGTTGATCTTTGATTTGTTGGTGGTTTGATATTGCATGTTTAATGGCCCATTGACTAGGGACGTTTCTTTTTATTTTTTTATGTATTTAGGATAAGATTATTTGGTAAGCCATTTTGGTGGCTGGGCAAGATCATCATCTGGCTCTTTCTTGATGATGGATAGCAAAAAGCTGGCCATATATATGCCCATATCATCTGCATAGAGAATGATGCTGATTTGTGAAAGGTCAGAGGGGAGCGTATTGAGAAATATTGAAAATAGAGGGGATAATATTGATCCCTGTGGAACTTAATTATTTACTTGTGTAGAATGACTGAATGATGATTGATCCAACTTGGATAAGGAATGGTCTGTTTTTGAGGAAGCTTCTGAACTAGGGAAGAGTGTCTTGACTTATTCCTACAGAGGTGAGGGAGTATAGCAATATTTAGAACAGTGTATCCAGTATAAAAGCTTCTGCCCATGTTTTAGAGAATGTTGTGAATGTGTATAAAGCTGCCATCATACTGCAGCCTGACCAAAAGCCATGGTCCAGAGAGAGGATGTGGTATTTTTGAGTGTTAAATTGGTTGTTTGAAAATTATTTTTTCCAAGTTTTGCCTGATATGAGGAGGATGCCTTTTGCTTTAAAGTCTTTGCTACTTTCAAGTTTGGCGAGTTTAGATGTGTATTTTACTATAGTATATTTCCATGGAGACGTCATTGTATCATTGAAGAAGCTGAAACTGTACAAGTGTTGTAAGGGGTGAAATAAAAAAAGCTTTGCAGGGAACAGTAAACCATGGTAGTAATCTGTGCCCATTTGGTACATTTATTATTTTATTTGCCTTTATATATATATATATATATATATATATATATATATATATATATATATATATATATATATGAGTATATGTTGATTTATCGAAATGCAGAACCATCAGCAGTTAAGTGATTGATGGCAGCATTTTGAAAATCAACATAATAAAAAAAAAAATGACAAGATCCGAGAAAGAAATCACCAAAGGAAGCTGTTTACTTTTGCGATCCGATCACCCAAACCCTATCACATAGTCAGAAATAATTTGAATAGTTGTGTTATTGAAAGTTTATTTTTCTAAGATGACGTGCAGGGTTATGGTTAGCACAAATTAGTAAAGTACACTGCCCTTGTTGATCACCCTAACCCTATATCATACCTTTACAAAAAATCTTTTTGTAATACTACCACTACACAACAGCTCAGACACATTAACACACACACACTTCACTAGATTTATCCCCTTATCCAAACTGTAGTTTGCATTCACTTGCACAGGGACTGCCAACCCCTAGTGTCAAACCTTCAGAATATCTGAGGAATTTAGTATTGTTTTCCCAAACTCACACTTACCTTATCCTTATGTATTTGCTGTTCCATCATTCAGAATCTGCAAATCTCGATGAAAGGAGCAGTCAGCTGCATTTCAGTCATTCACTCAGTCACTAAAAAGCCAATTCAGTGAAATGAATGAAACTCCTATACTTAAATTCTTTAATTTTTTTTCTTAATGATGATTTGTATAGGGCTGGGAAAGATGCATAAACTGTTAGGATGCCCTTTTCTCTTAACCTAAGTGCAGTGGCACTATTATACACGAAGGGGTACTGTGTCCATCTGGGTGTATAACATTTTACTGAATGCTCAATTCACTGAATCACAACTGGGTGAACACAACTTATTGAAAACATGTTTCATTTAATCACAATTCATAAAACCTGAAGTCTATATACAGTATGTAATGTTGTCATTACTGATTATAGAAGTTATTAGAGAAGCGAGTTTACACGATGTGTGGATTGGTAATGGCCACCATCCTGTCATACCCCTAATCTGTAGAAGTCTGTGATCTGAAGTAGGAGATTCATTTGTCTGCAACCTGTGGGTTATGGATCCGATATCGGATCCGAACCGGCATGGTTTACCAGCTATGGATCCAAGCTCTCAGCTCCTCCCCTCACCCATAATGCCCTGCTCTACCCTCATGACCCCAGATCTCGTTTGCCGCGCATGGTGACCAGATTGTGTTTTTCCAGCTCTCCAGCTAAGTGAAATTTCTAGTATTAAAAGTGCTTAATTTTGAAAGTTTTTTGTAAAAGTTGTGTGAAAGTGTAGGTTTCCCTTTTATATTATTATACTTTTAGTGTTTAAAATTTATTTTTACTATCCCTCCCCTCGCTGGTAGCGTAGTGTGTGTTTGGGCCTGTGAGTGGTTTTGTTACTTTACTTTTCCTAGTTTTAGTAACCTTGTTTGTTTGCTTTTGGGATGTCTGAGCAGCCCAAAGCTGTATTTTCAAAGTGCTCCGAGTGTGGCCATAAGCTTTCCCCAGCTGATGGCCACACTCTGTGTGTTAGATGCCTGGGGGTTGAACACCTCACATCTGGATGTTCCATTTGTGCAGGGTTCAACCCCAGGGCATTGAAGGAGCGGAGGTCCAAGCTTGTCTTGGCGGGTCTTTGCCGCCGGACTCGGCTCCGCCTCCGCTCCTTCGGGGTAACTGCTACCACGGTTGTCCCTCTCCGCCCTCCTCCTCCTGGGACTCAACCTCCCTGTAGTGGTTCGGAGGAGAGGGAAGCTAGAAAGGACCGGAGGGAGAAGCACCATAAGCGGCGGGCCGAGGCCTCCGTTTCGGCCCCGCCAGCCAAGCTGGCTTCTCCCGGCCTCCTTGTCTGCTGGCTCTCCTCCTCGGCCCGGTCTCCAGCGTGTTTTCACCGGGACCTGAGGAGGAGGAGACCCGATCTCCGCCGAGGCTATCGAGGAGGCACTCAAGGCCTACCTCGGTAGCCTCGCCGAGATCAACTTATAGCCTGTCAGACGCTGATCTGGACCGGATGATGAGAAGGTTCATCCAGGCCCAGATGCAGATGGGAGTGCTCTTGCCTCCCTCTCTGGGGAGCTCGACCCCTTTTCAAGCCAATTGCTCCTTCTCCGACCCGCTACCCGGGTTCGGAGCAGTTGAGCCGAGCAGCCGAGCCGGGGTGGGTCGGCGCCGATAGTACTTGGTACTTCGGATCCGACCCTGCCCTCGAGTGCATCGGATCTGACCTCGGAGCCTGGATCCGAGCCGGATCCGGGGATCAGTGCTCCTTCGGCGCCGCCTGTGTCGGAGCGCACTGTCCTTCGGATCCGAAGCGCCGGCCGGCTCCGATCCACCTCGGATCCGAGGGGGAGCCGATTGTCGGATCCTTTGGTCGAGGTCGGCTCCCCTTCGGCTTTTGATGTAGTGGAGAGGGCCCTGTTGAGGGTCTCCGGACCCCCGGCACTTGTTTCGGCTCCGTCCCGCGCTCCCTCTGCACTGGGTCAGGCTTCCACCATCCGGCCCTTGGGACAGCCCGCTCCTGTGCCCCAAGCTGTTCCCCTGGAACAGGTTACTGTTTGCGAGGAGTCCTCTGACAGCCCCCCAGAGGATGTTCCTCGCAAGCATACGTGCAAAAGGAGGCACATTGACTCCCCCGAGTCTCTCACGGAAGACACGGATTTGGAGGAAGGGGAAGGCTCCCCACGGTCACCCCCCGAGGATGTCTCATTTGGAAACATCATGGAAATGCTCAGCATAAGGGGGGGGTGGTCTGCCCCCAAGTCTTCCTCGGACGAGTCCGTGTTCTTGGAGGCATTTGAAGCGGGCCCATTTACCTCTTGGGTGTCCCCTCCTGCCGACCCCCTGGTGGACCTCATTACCACCAGGGCGTGGAAGGAACCGGACACCGTGGAGCCAATCCCTAAAAGGCCCGACCGGATCCTCAGTCCCCCAGCTGACCATGCCCATTGGAGTAAGGGGCCTCCGGTAGATGCCATGTTGACGGCGGCCACCAAGAGGGAACTTGCTCAGGAGAGTCCTTCAGTCCATCCCCCGAGCAAGGAGTCTCGGATGATGGACCGCTTGGGGAAGCGGATGTTTAGTTCAGCGACCTTCTCGGTAAGGGCGCTGAACTATCTGGCACATGTGATTAGGATGCAGCGCGATCTTATTAAAGAATACGCTGCATCCCCCCCAGAGTCCATGTCGGAGGAGGACAAAGTGCTGCACTCCACCCGCATGGCCACTCTCAGGTCCGTTACCAATACCTCTATGCGGCTACTCTCCCATGCTATGGAAGGCGCCGCTAGAGCCGCAGGGGCAGGTCTAGTTACTAGACGTCAGGCCTGGCTCCGTCATTGCGATTTCTCAGAGCCCTTCAAAGCGTCATTTGCGAACGCCCCTTCGATGGTTCTGCCCTCTTTGGCAAAACTGTTCGCGACACTTTGACCCAGAGCGAGAAGGACGGGAAGACGCTGTCTGCCGTCGGAATCTGCTTATCTGCACCCCAGAGGCCCTATTCTAGGAACCAAAAGGGTCAGAAGAAGATGTGGTTCCGGAAGTCGCAGCAATCCCAGCCTGCTCCGGACAACCAGTCCTTCCGTGGCAGAGGAGGACAGGGAGGACGCCGCCCTAGAGGCAGAGGGGCTCCCAGGAACTTCGGGTCCAGAGAACCCTTCTCTGAACGGCCCGCGCAGCAACCCTGAGGGGTTGCCCGGCTGCTCCACTCTGGAGGCAGTCGGGGGACGTTTTTCGGAGCACCTAGCGGCATGGGAGTCCATAACATCAGATCACTGGGTTCTCCAGATCATATCCAGAGGATACCGTATCCCCTTTCGTCACTTGCCAAAATTGAAGTCCCTCCCCGACGTTCCACCCAGTCAACGGGAGGCCGCTTTGGCAGAAATTGGCCATCTGCTAAAGAAAAGAGCCATCCAGCCCGTCCCCCCAGACCAGATCGGATCAGGGTTCTACTCCAGGTTCTTTTTAGTGCCAAAAGACGGGGATCTAAGACCAATTTTAGACCTTTCTCTCTTGAACCTGGCAGTTCCCAAGGAGAAGTTCCGAATGGTCACTCTGCAGTCTATTCTCCCCCTTCTGGGAGAAAATCACTGGATGTGCTCCATAGACCTCAAGAATGCGTACTACCATATACTAATGGACAGGCGCTACAGGAGGTTTCTCCGCTTCCGGCTGGGAGCCAGTCACTACCAGTTCCGGGTCCTTCCCTTTGGTCTCACCACAGCCCCCAGGGTGTTCACCAAAGTATTAGCAGTGGTAGCGGCCCACCTGAGGCTTCAGGGGGTACAGGTCTTTCCCTACCTGGACGACTGGCTCCTTACCGCCCCAACAAGGCATCTACTACTATTGGTGCGAGACTCCTTTCTCCATCTTGCTCCCAGTCTGGGCATCACTATAAACACAAAAAAATCCAACCTAGCACCCACGCAGTTCATAGATTTTATAGGTGCCAGGTTAGACACAAGGAGTTTAAAAGCCTTCCTCACTGCGGACAGAGTTCAAAATCTGCAACTCCAGGTGCGGGCCATTCTCCACTCAAGCTCAGTTCCAGCGGAGTTGGTCCTGAGGGCTCTAGGGTCCATGGCGGCTGCTATAGCACTTCTTCCTCTCGCCAGGTTCAATATGCACATCCTCCAGTGGACACTCCTAGTACAGTGGTCGTATCTTGCTCTTCCTATGCATCATCCCATTGCGATCAGCAAGGCTTGCAAGCGGTCCCTCCTGTGGTGGCTTCACTCTCCAGATCTCCACGGAGGCCGCCCATTTTGTGCTTCTCCCCCTCTCGCCACGGTGACCACGGACGCCTCCCACCTCGGGGCATTTTGCAGGCCGGACCGTCCAAGGCACGTGGAACGATTCAGAGACCTTACTGCATATCAACGTTCTAGAGATGAGAGCAGTGCTCTTAGCGTTGCTAGCACTTCAGGCCTTTCTTCCCTTGGGAACAATTGCGATTCAATCGGACAACATGTCGGTTGTCTGGTATATCAACAAGCAAGGAGGAACCAGGTCTTACCCTCTTTGTCGAGAAGCCATGAGAGTTTGGGAATGGGCAATCTCCACCAACCGCTTTCTCATAGCAACGCACATTCTGGGTCGGTCCAACATCCTGGCGGACAAGCTCAGTCACACCATTCTCACCCCTTACGAGTGGTCTCTCAATACTCAAGTAGCGGAACGTATATTCGCACGGTGGGGAACTCCTCCTTGCGATCTTTTTGCCTCTCCCTCAAACACCAAGTGCGACAGTTTTTTCGCTCTGATACCTCCTCCAGGAGGTTCCCCAAGAGACGCTCTGGTGCATGCTTGGCCACCCGGTCTTCTTTATGCTTATCCCCCCTTGCCTCTGATGCTCCAAGTTCTTCAGAAAGCCTCTCGGTTGGGGTGCAGAATGATTCTCATTGCTCCATTTTGGCCTCGACAGATCTGGTTCCCCTTCCTAAGGTCTCACTCTGTGAATCCTCCTTGGATTCTAGATCCCATTCCGGATCTGATATCTCATCCCTCCGCTTATCTCCTCCGAACCTGGACAACCTGAAGCTGACCGCTTGGCTGCTCCAGTTCCACTCTTGATCAGGACTCCCGGTATTTCGCCCCTGTTAAGGCGATCCTGGTGGCAGCTCATAAACCATCCACTAGGAAAGTCTACCGTAGCAAGTGGAAACGGTTTTCTTTGTGGGCGGAGCGGCAAGGCCTAAACCCCTTCACAGTTCCTCTCCCTTTAGTGCTTGATTTCTTAACCACTCTTTTTAACGATGGTGCCAGCAGTTCCACGGTCAAAGTACAACTTGCGGCAATTTCACATTATCACATTGGTCATGACTCCAATCCACTGATGTCGGCCAAGTTGTGTAAAATTTTCCTTAAAGGTACTTTTCTTCTCAGGCCCCCTGTAAAACAAGCGGTTCCTCCTTGGGACCTCTCCTTAGTTCTCCAGGCCTTGACCGCCCCCCCCCCTTCGAACCGGCTGCTACGGTAGATCTGAAATTCTTGTCATTCAAGACTGCCTTCTTAGTAGCCATTACTTCGGCCAAGAGAGTTTCAGAGCTCCAAGCATTATCAGCTAAACCTCCTTACTTGGTCTTTCATCCGGACCGTGTTTACCTCAGGACCAACCCGTCCTTTCTTCCTAAAGTAGCTTCTGAAGCAAACATTAATCAATCCATTAACCTCCCTGTTTTCTTTCCTAAATATGAAAACAAAGGTGAATACAAGCTTCACTCCTTAGATGTTCACAGGCAACTTAGATTTTATCTAAACAGGATGGCTGGTCATAGGCAATCCGACCAGTTGTTCATTTCCTTTGCTAAATTTAATTTGGGCAAGCCAATTTCTAAAGTCTCACTGTCTCACTGGATTTCACAATGTATTTTATTGGCTTATCAAGCTTCAGGAAGGCCCGCACCGGAGGGTGTACATGCCCATTCAACCCGGTCAGTCTCTACCTCGGCAGCCTTTAAGGCTAGGATTCCTCTAGATGATATTTGTGCAGCAGCCACGTGGGCTTCATCTCATACTTTTATTTCCCACTACAAGTTGGATCTTGCATCTAGGGGTAGAGCGGAATATCCTTCCATGATGGCCGCCCAAGATTCAGGTAGCTGGGGACTCTGTCCCACAGGTTGCAGACAAATGAATCTCCTACTTCAGATTTAGAAGTTATGTACTCACCATAACGTTCCATCTGAGTAGGTGTATTCATTTGTCTGCAACCATCCCGCCCTCCTATCCCCCTGGCCTTTCAGTTTCCTGCATATGTTGTGTTACCCCTTTCAGGGTGTTCTTGCTTTTGGCAAACTCGATCTGAGGTCATGAGGGTAGAGCAGGGCATTATGGGTGAGGAGAGGAGCTGAGAGCTTGGATCCATAGCCGGTAAACCATGCCGGTTCGGATCCGATATCGGATCCATAACCCACAGGTTGCAGACAAATGAATACACCTACTCAGATGGAACGTTATGGTGAGTACATAACTTCTAATTGTGTGCCAGCACTGATTCACTGTGTGTGGTGTTTTATTTTTCTCCAGGATTGTGCAACCATGGATTTAGTGTATATAAGTAAGGGTGGTACTGGGTGGGGAGGGGGGCTTGCCCCTTTCAGAAAACAGTTTTTATAGTAGGTTGAGTTCAACCATTTATGATTCGGGTAAATGAACATGCAATTAAAATGAAATACACCTGTCCATTTGACTATGGGTATTGAGAATGTTAGAATCAGACTATCTGGCAGGGGAATGTCTAGAGTATACTAACTGCAAAGGCATGGTAGTACACAATTGTTAATAAGATATGCTGTTACGCTTACCAGATATCTGCTTACTATTCTTGTGAGAATAATGCATGCAAAATAGTGTTCAGATGGAGGAGTGAAATTGAAGGGAATTCATGAGTTGTGGAATTTATATAATGTTGGAGTGGATAAAAATTGTTTAAATGTATACTCCGTGAAAATAAAAGAAATGTCAGTACGGTTTATTTTCATGTTAATGTGCATATCTCTGTATAATTTTTAAGGTAATTTTTTAATAAAGATGTTTTTAAAAAGACTAGCAGCCAGATTCAATAAAGCCTACATGGTCCATTTATACCATGCGCACATGTTAGCATTCTGTTTTGAATTCAATAAGTGACTCTACACAGTGTGTAGAGCCACGCACCGCCTCGCAAAAACAAGGTAAACATCGTGGAATGCAAATTACTACAGAAACAGCTGAACTGTATGCTAATCTACTGATCCAAGATGGAGGAGCAATTCAACAAGCTATGAAGCATCCGTGTAGACTCGGTGCCAGTTTTGCCTGCGAATTCCAAGACCTGTTGGAATACAGCCACGGAAAGGAGTCTACACAGAAACAACGTTAGGGTTTGTTGTTGCTTTAATGCATCTGTATGTGCAACAGGCTGAAGTGTATGCTTCTGTTGCTGCTAAAAGACCAAGGCCAAGAAGAAAATTTTTCAGACCCTGGGTAACTTACCACAATCTACATAATGTGGGAATTGTAGAATGTTACAGTGTGGATAGAGGCACACTAAAGGAACTCTGCAACCTCTGTTGCCCTCAACTTAGAGCCAGGGCAAACTGAGGGGAACCCATCCCAGTGCAGACAAAATTATGTGTAACACTTAGAATTTTACCTACAAGTACCTTTCAGAGACCAACAGTGACATGCTGGGGGTGTCGCAGGCATCAGCATCCAGGATCCTCCAATTCCTGAATGGTATGCTACAACATGTTAGTGACCACATATATTTTCCTCATACACCTGAGAATAGGGCCAGAAATATGCAGGAGTTCTACTCTGTAGCACACTACCTTGGAGTACTGGGTGCCACAGGTTGCAGATGTGTAGAAATTAAGACATCACCCAGGGAACAAGAAAGGCTCTACATTAATACAAAGGGCTTCCACTCTATTAACTGCCAAGTCGTGTGTAAAGGGGAATCATCTTGAATGTGTGTGCTGACAACCCAGGCAGTTACCATGACTCACATATTTGGCATACCTCACAACTGTATCAGGTGTTCACTAGGGAGCATATCCCACAAGGTAATTTACTGGGGAATGCAGGTTATGCAGTGGAACCATGGCTGATGACACCCATCAGAAATGTACACACACCTGCTGAAGAACACCATAATGAGGCACATGCTCAAACCATAAATGTCATAGAACATGTGTTTGGGCTGCTGAAGTTGCGGTTCCAGTACCTAGATACATCTGAGGGAGCCCTGCAGTACAGTCCACAGACATGTACTGAAAGATTCACAGTATGTGCCCATGCTACACAGTATCATCCTAAGAAAACAGGGGGAAAGGGCACACATCTGTAGGTTCGTAGGAGGTTACTAGGCTAATAGGGCCTTTATAAGCCTAACCATGTAAAAAACCTGTGTACTCTAATTGACGTAGTTGGATGGTCATTGTTATCAGAGATATTCTATGATCAGCACCAGCTACCCCTGTCCATGAAGGACATAGGTGCCACCCCCGATGTGAATGTATGGCTACCCATCCAATTGTCAAGGTTGCGCTTCATTAGGGTCATTGAAGAGCTCTGCTTCACATAAAGTGGGAGTTTTTTCCAGAGGCATGGCAATCTCTGGTAGCTATATCTGTGTCTCCAACATGTTTTGTGAATGTTACAGGCAAGGTTGAGATCCCTGGAGTAAGTGATTCTTGTCCCTTTTGATTTGCAGATGTGCAGCATTTCAATTATGGCAGAGTCAGAGACTGCTGTATAGGCTAGGCACAGATCACCTCTCAGCAGTCTGTATGATACAGAGTATAGTAACAGGGCTTTCATTCTTTTCATACAAGCCACATTTTGGAGGCCGTGGATTCTCTTAGAAACCTCTCTGGCCTATCCAGTTGCTGCAAGGTGTCTGGTGAGATACATACAGAAGGAAGCATTGTATTCATTTAGTGGTCTGATAAGGGTCAAGTACAGCAGAGTTATAACCTCCTTAGTCTTGGATCCGATGCCCTTATTTATGAGGTGTGCAATGTAGAGGGCAATCCTTTCCAGTATGGACAAATGTTGATTGAAGTTTAGATTGCTTTTAACCTGAATTCTCACATTTCGCACCACTGGGTTTGAGCTCATAGGGGTGCAGTCTATGTCATAATTAGCAGGGGCTGCTACTTTGCCAAAAAGAATAATGAGGCATTCTTTTGAGTTTAATTTTAGTCCATGACTTTGGAATCAATTGTTTGTCTGCGTCAGCCCTTCCTGTAATGTTTACGTCATTGGGGGACTCAGTGATTGCACCCAGTTTGCAGTCATCTGCAAACTTGGTAAGTCACAGGCCATCTACTTTTGCCTGGACCTCAGAGAAATAGATTTCAAACAGTAGAGGGCCCAGCACAGATCTTTGTGGTACCTCACTGGTAACTAGTCTACTGGTGGAGGTGGACTCCCCAATTTTGATAGTGTGCATTTTGTCTTTGAGCCAGTTGGCTACCCGTTTAGTGATGTATGGGTTAATCCTCAGCTGGGAGAGATTCTGAATGATCCCTGAATGAGGAATTGTCAAAGGCCTTGACTAAATCAAGATGGGTAGTATGTACTGCTTTGCCCTCATCCAGGGCTTTGGTGATTTTCTCAATAAAGTCCACTAGATTCAGTACACATATCTACCCTTGAAACCAAACTGGATCAGGTTTGAAGGTCACGTGTGTCCTTTTTGATGAGGTCGATGATGATTCTTTCCATGGCCTTACAGATAAGGCTGGTTGCACTTATGGGTTAATAGTTTCCTGGGTCGGTTGATGGTTCCTGTTTGTGCAAGGGAATTACTGTGCTGTTCTCCACTCTGCCGGAAGAAAGACAGTGCTCAGGCTATGGTTAGAGAGAGTGCCAAGTGGTTCTGCAAGGTCGTCTTTTAGATTGTTTAGTAAGTAACCTGGGATGTTATCTGGTCCCACAACGACATTGCTTTTGGCCGTGGAGAGTGCTTGTGTGACCTATTCTTTGGAGATGCTCTGTAGAGGACTGGTTTCAGGAATTCTTTGAGGTATGGCTGGTGAGGACAAAGGAGTGGAGTTATTGCCAAATCTGTCAACTAGCAGGTTGACAGTTTCCTCACATTCGGTGCGAGTGATACCGTCCACTTTAAGTTTGGCACGCAGCTGGCTGTTCCCTTTTAGGTTTTGGATGTAACTAAAGATAGCCTTATGGTTGTATTTAGCTTGGGGTGCTAATTTAGTCTTATAACTGGCCTTAGAGGCCTTTACAAGATATCTTATTTGCTTGTTCAAGCTGTGGAGGTTATTCTTCCTCTGCTGAGTAAGTTCCCTCTTGTTCTTAGATATCAGTTTCTTTCTTTCTTTTGTTATATCTTATTTATACTTACAGTCCACCAGGGTGACTTTTTTTTTGGGAAGACCTGGTTTTAGCCCTATCAAATACAGCTGAGTCAATACATTTGTTTAGGTGGGCATAAAGGGCATTTGTTTAATCTTCTGCATAGGCGTTATTGTTGGCTGTGTTAGTAAGGGTATTGAAACTTTTAATGCCATCACTTAGAAGGCTACGGTTTGCTTTGGATAAATTTTTCTTTTTTTTTTCTCCTGTGGGGGTGTCAAGTCTGATCTGTACTTGAAACAAGACTGATTTATGGTCTGACCTCACCAAGGAGGGCAACATCCAGTGGGTAGTGCAGTGCCCCCCTATGTTAGTGAGCACTAGGTCTAGGAAATTTGAGCTCCCCTGTGTTCTAGGACATTTGAATTAACAAAATCCAGGAATCTCAGAGCAAACGTGTTTGTGCTCATGTAAGTTGCCTAATCGATGGAAAGGTAGTTGAAATCTCCCATGACCAAGGTGTTTGGCTGTGTACTTAGCAACTCTAGCAAGTCTAGGTAGGCAGTGTGCTTCTCCTGGTTCATGGTGGAGGACCTGTAGCTAGCGATGATGTGGTAGGGTATTTTGCCTGTAGTAGTTTGGACCTGGAGTAGTTCAAAGAGAGTCGTACTGTTTTACTAGTCTCAAGGTGTATTTGGATTCAGTGAAGATGGAACACCTCCACCTTTGGTTCTTTCACACTTGTTTTGAGGTCTGAACGTGTGAAAGTCATTGTAGCCATGTACAGCTGGGGTGCTCTCTGTGGTCTTGAACCAAGTCTCCATGACCACAGAGACATTAGCATCTTCCAAGGTGAGAAGTGCTTCCAGGAAGTGCAGTTTATTGTTTAGACTCCTAAGCAGCATGACCTTGAGTTTGTCTCAAGTGGATTTTTTTACGTCTGAAGTTTTGTTGTTTTGACATTGCCTAAAAAAGGCACTATGGGAGAAGCAAGTATCCGAAAGCCTTGAGGAGACAGGTGAAGGCCATCTCTGGCAAAGCAGTGTTGTCTGTTGACCATGTTTTCCCAGGCTGTTAAATACTGTGCCCACCTGGAGTGAAATCAATTATTTTTTAGTCTGTATTGTGGCATCATCCTAGGTGAAGGTAGAATGCTGCTTAGGGCTGGGGACATACCTGCCTGGACTCATAATCTGAGAGTTCATTCATGTCTCTCTTCATATAGTCCAGAGAGGTATGTCTAAAGTCATTCACTGTAACATGTACTATGACAGAGTCTTAACTGTAATTGTGCCTGTATGACTTGAGTGCATCCGTGATTTGACAGATTCTGGCACTTGACAAGCAGTTGACCATGACCTTCGCCTTATTCAGCCTGATGAGGGGGACATCTGTGTCTCATTATTGAGTTGCCTTTGACTAGGACATTAAGTTTTGCCTTAGGAGCTTAATTCTTGAGACACTGATGTATGCGTTATGTGTAGTGTTGGATCCTGCTCATGTAGCAGTATGTGTAGGTTGTTTGCGCTTGGGAGGTTTCTGGTCTTTTAGTAGGCTCTTAGTGAGTACCTCTGCATATATGGGTTTGTATCTTGACCTTATCTTGTGTGAGTGGAGAGGTGTGTGTGCTGACAACTGGTTTGATTTTTTTGTTTATTGATATGTGAGAGGACTGATTCTAGTTCCATTGTATGTTTACACCTCGCATACTGTATTTGTTTGCTTTAGGAGCAAGTGGTTGTCAGTATACATGAGGCAATTGCTACATTGCCTCAGGATGTCCATGTCAATGATTGTTCATAGTAACAGGTAATTCTTAAGTACTAATTTGTGAGAGGGCAAATTAGATCGGCTGTTCTGGGATTAACAAGCGGACTTGTTCTATAGAAGATCGGGGATAAAAAGTGGGGCAATGTTGCTCAGTGCTCAGTTGAACTGCCTGCAGTGCAGGGAACCTTGGAGGGTTTCACTGACTGGTGTCTAGGAAAAAAATACTTTCTAGGTGTTTGCATTTATAAAAGGCACCACTAACCCCGTTACACAGTGCTCAGCTATGTACAAACGCCAGTGGCAAGGTCACCACAGCCACACATGGTCAATGTGCTCTCGCATTGGCTAAGAGACGGCGCATAGCACACTCGCTCACCATCTAAGGGCCTAAAACCTTCCTCCTACGCACATACATATAGTAACATTGATGCCAGGCAACTCTCACAGCCTTTACCTATCCATGTATTGGCTGTGTACTGCTTGCATCAGACAGAGTCAGTCCTGAACTAAAACTGTTGTAATTGCTGGATTTACAAGTAAGAACTTGGAGTGTATTGTGTAATATGAATGACTGGCATATCCTTGCATGTTGTTACTTGGTACTGTAAGCAAGTAAAATGTGGGAGACTTGTACAGAAATGATCTTAACATGTGACAGCAGAGACTTATTTGACTTGTATGTGTCCATTATTAAGTAGTAGGCTTCAGGCATCAAGGAGTCACACAATCACACCTCTCAAAAGAGGGATGGTCACTGCTTGCTCTCTGTTTAGCACCATACATTTGTACTGGAAAATCATTAAAGAGAGAAGTTGGAAAGTAATGATACACATTTCAGTTTCAGACTTCACAACCCTCACAAGAGTGTTAACAATAAAGTTGAAACAATTTTGATGCTATAGGCTTTCTAACTTTGTAAGACCAATGCAAGTCAGAGGTCCATTTACAGATTCAACATCACAAATGCAGATGTACTTAGCACTAAGTCAGCTGTGCACCCTGAGCATCAGACAAAGCTTTTATATCCCTGAATCCAAAGGATACAAAACAGGGATATGGCACAGTTATCACTTGCACAGGGTGTTGTGTGGGAGGATCAAGAGGACCAGGCTGACACAAGAGCTCAGTGAGTGTGCGTGAGTAAGAAAGAAAAGCAGACAGACATTTGGATAAAGCAACAAGTAACCAGTGAGACAAAACCAGTTTTTAGCTTCATGGCTGAACAGTGTAACTGTTGGGTGTGTGTCTGTATGGGTCCTCCATGTAAAATTGGTGTACGAGTTCTGCATGAACACAGCCAAGCATTGTGCTTGCTTTGCATCTTGGTATGTTGGACAGTGTGAACCATGCATGGTTGATGTAACAGTTCATCATTGTCATGCCCAAGTATGAGAACTGGCTCTGCCAGGAATTGCACCATGTGCACGCCAACGGTCAGATGCACTGCTGCTGCAAGCTGAACGTGTCTGAGGTCTGGCAGATGAGCTGTCTTCATGAGGATGCCCAGGACCATGACCACATGGTTGCCACATCGGGGTGTGGACAGCTCGACCATTGACAGATCAGTGGAATTACTGCCACTATGGGAGCGTGATCTGGCATGCCCGTGTTGGCTAACAGCAGATAAATTTGGCTGACCTACGCCTATGAGGATGCCATCCCCCCTCTCAGCAGATGTTCTGTCACAGACAATGCTCATTCCAGTGTGTCATTCATCTAATCCATTGATTCAGCTAGACAGTGGAGGCAGTCATGAATGTCAGCCTTTCCCACATCTGTAACTCAAAGCATTTCTCTGGAGGACGTATGGGAACATGCCTGTGCCTCCATAATGGGCCCTAAACATATGTTGATTGGGATGGGAAGAGAACCTGGATCAAGTGGAGGATGGGCAGCAGGCCTCCGCTGACCACCCCTAACAACCCTCCTGCATGGCACCTTGCCAGACTTTGACTATGGACAAGAGTCAGCAGGCACTGAAGCCACAGTACTCACACTTCCCTGATTGATTATCTCGCTTTTCACCTATCCACTGTCTGAGAGCACACCGGAATGGGTAGGCATAGGCCTACTAGCTGTGTCTAGTTGAATTTCAGGGAATTGCTGTATGTCAACTTTGGTGTCAGATTCAACCTCTGCACCCCCCCCCCCCGACTGTGTCTCTGTTTGGCCACCATCATTATCAGAGTCTGCTGATACTCTGACATCAGGTGGTAAAGTCCCATACATCCACTGCCTGGATCACCTGTGTTGATAAGCAGCAAACAGAGGAATAATTATACTACTATAGTCTAATATATGCTAACAACATAATAGTGGTGCCAGTATTGGACAGTAGAGCAATACACACAACAGTCCTGACAGCAGCATCACACTAAAATATTTCTTTGAATTGCTGATCAGTACTGACATAAAAATGTTTGGCTTACCATGTGCAGATGATGGTATACTCCTTAGGCTGGATGGTCCTGAAAGAAGTTAAGCAAAAGTAAGAACAACATCATCACAATTAACAGTAACACGGGGGGTAATACTTTTTCCCCCTTTATACGTTCATTAAATATACCTTCAGCAAGAAGTTGGGTGACAAGTCCAACCTAAGCCTATGTGTAATCAATCAGAATGTGTTAACTGTAGCAGTCTTCAGTCCCCCCACAAAATAAAAATTTCTTGTGAAACAGAACTAGCATATTGATTTAAATTGTTTTACTATACAATATTTAATTGAGATACAAAAGCCTACCTGGAAACTCCTCCTGGGACGAGCATGCTGTCCCTGAAACAGTAGCACCAGTGTCAAGGACATGCTATTCTGCCCTTCCCTGGGACTGTCTGGATCTCTAACAGTGGACAAGAACTCTTCATTTTCTGTTACTGGTGGCTGTGTAGCAAGACCCCCCCCCTCCAGAACCCATCCGATCACAGGCCACTACAGCTGCTCTCCTCTGTGCAGATGAGGTCATGTCAGTGGCCCTATGGCACACCTGATCATATGTCCTGGTGTGGCTGCCTACTGCATTAATGTCTGCAACTATCTGCTGCCAAATATGCATTCTGCCTGACATATCTCCATGTCCTCTTTCAAGCAGGAAGGCATCATGTCACCTAAAAGTTTCCACAATGACCTCATTTTCAGGGTCAGTGAAGGGTGTTTTTCAGGGATTGAGATGTGTGGGTTCCATAGCCCTAGATGTCTTAAAAGACAAGAGAAGGATGATACACACAAGTATCACATAACTACAAAATAACTGTTCTCCGGTAAAACAGAGAAATCTAAAACTGTCCGAAGATTTGAAATATGAACAACAGGCTGGATGCAAAAAAAAAAAAAAAGGAGAGTAACAATAGCAACATATCCTTGCTTGTGTCATAAGAGAAATAGAGCTTTGCTCCCCCACCCCCAAAAGAACAGACAAATGACACAATCTGAAGTAGGAACTTCATTTGTCAGCAACCTTTGGGATACAGATCCGATCTCGGATCCGAGCCGGCAACTTTTACCACAGCATAGATCCGAGCTCCTAGCTCCTCCCTTTACCCATAATCCCCTGCCAACCCTAACTGACCTCAGATCTAGTTTGCCGCGCTTCAAGCCAACAAGCTGGATTTTGAGCTCCTGGCAATTCGGAAGGTTTTTTGTGAGAAAAATCTTAGAATTTTTGTACTTTCTTGTGTGATTGTGTGAGTTTGTGTAGGTTCCCTCTTAAATATCTATTTTTGTTAAAAAATGTTTCCTCCCTACCCTCGCTGGTCCGTAGTGTGTGTTTGTGGTGTGTTAGGGGCCTAGTGAGTGTGGTTTACGTTCAATATGTCGGAGACCCCTAAAGCCATCTTTTCAAAATGTACCGAGTGTGGCCATAAGCTCTCACCGGTGGATGGCCACATCCGGTGCGTTAGGTGCCTTGGGGTTGAACATCTTTCTTCGGGATGCACGATTTGTGCAGCGTTCAACCCCAGGGCACTTAAGGACCGGAAATCGAAGCTGATTCTGGCGGGCCTTTTGCCCTCGGACTCGGCTCCGACCTCCAGTTCTTCGGTGGCCGCTACCCAGTCCTGGGTAGTGGCCACCCCTGCCTCCCTTCCTCTGGTCGGGACTCAACCTCCCATTTTGGCTCCGGAGGATAGGGAGGCCGGAAAAACCAAAAGGAAGGAGAAGCACCATAAGCGGCGGGCCGAGGACTCTTCCTCAGCCCCGCCTGCCAAGCGGGCTTCTCCATCCAAGGTTTCTGGATCGCCTCCTCCTCGGCTCCGGTCCCCTTGCTTTTCACCGGGACCTGGGGAGGAGGCAACCCGGTCCCCGTCGAGGTCATCGAGGCGTCACTCTGTCTGCCTCGGTGGCCTCGTCGAGGTCTGCATTTAGTATGTCAGATGCAGACATGGACCGGATGATGAGGAGGTTCATCCAGGCCCAGCTGCAGATGGGAGTGCTCTTGCCTCCCCCCCCCCCCTCCGGGGGGGAGCTCGACCCCATTTTTTGCCCCAATCGCTCCTTCTCTGTCCCGCTTCCTGGGTTCGGAGCACTCGGAGCCGAGCCGCGTCTGATCCGGGGGTGTGTCGGAGCCGACAGTACTAGTTACTTCGGCTCCGACTGGTCCCTCGAGTTTGTTGGATCAGACCTCTCGGAGCCGTGGGCGGAGCTTCGGATCCGAGGGACTTTGTGTGACTTCGTCTCCGTCCCGGTCGGAGCACACGGGTCCTTCGGATCAGAGGGTCTCAGCCCCGGATCCGGTCCCCGCTTCGGATCCGAGTGGGAGCCGACTCTCGGAGCCTATTGAGAGTAGCTCCCCTTGGCTTTCGCGGTGGTGGAGAGGGCACTGTTGAGTGTATCCGGACCCCCCAGTCCTGGCTTCGGCTCCTCCCTGCACTACCTCTCAGCTGGTCCGGGCTCCCATCACCCGGCCTTTGGGACAGCCTGCTTCAACGTCTCTGGGTGTTCCTGCGGAACGTGATATTGTTGGTGAGTCTTCCTCGGACAGCCCCCCCGAAGAGGTCCCTCACAAAGCCAAGTGTAAGAGGAGACACATGGACTCCCCTGAGTCCCTTACCGAAGATACGGACTTAGATGAAGGGGAAGGCTCCCCAAGGTCACCTCCCGAGGATGTCTCCTTTGGAGACATCATGGAGATGCTCAGGATTAGGGGGGGGTGGTCTGCCCCCAAGGCTTCCTCCGATGAGTCCGTATTCCTAGAGGCGTTCGAAGCAGGGCCATCTACCTTTTGGGTGTCCCCTCCCCCCGACCCCCTGGTGGACCTTATTGCCACCAGGGCTTGGAAGGAGCCGGACACTGTGGAGCCAATCCCCAAGTGCCCGGATAGGATCCTGAGTCCCCCTGCTGAGAGAACCCACTGGAGCAGAGGTCCCCCTGTGGATGCCATGTTGGTGGCGGTGGCCACCAAGAGAGAGCTGGCTCAGGAGAGCTCTGCGGTCCACCCTCCGAGTAAGGACTCTCGAGAGATGGACCGCCTGGGGAAGCAGGTCTTTAGTTCAGCAACCTTCTCCATGAGAGTGCTGATATGGCACATGTCATCCGGATGCAGCGGGATCTAATAAAAGAATACGCTGCATCCCCCCAGAGTCCATGTCGGAAGGAGACAAGCATCTGTACTCCTCCCGAATGTCTACTCTGTGCTCAGTTTCTAACACCTCTATGTGGCTCTTGTCACACGCCACTGAAGGAGCCGCTAGAGCCGGCGGAGCCAGCCTGGTAATCAGGCGTCAGGCCTGGCTCCGACACTGTGACTTCTCGGAACCCTTTAAGGCATCATTCGCAAATGCCCCCTTTGATGGTTCTGCACTTTTTGGCAAAACCGTTTGCGACACCTTAGTCCAGAGCGAGAAAGACGGGAAGACGTCTGCCGTCGGAGTCCGCTTCTCTGCTCCCCAGAGGTCCTTTTCTAAGAACCAAAAGGGTCAGAAGAAGATGTGGTTCCGAAAATCGCATCAGTCCCAGTCTGCTCCGGACAACCAGTCCTCTTGTGGCAGAGGAGGACAGGGAGGATGCCGCCCAAGAGGCAGAAGGGGTCCCAGAAACTTTGGGTCCAGAGAACCCTTCTCTGAGAGGCCCACGTAGAACCCCTGAGGGGTTGCCCGGCTGCTCCACTCTGGAGGCAGTCGGGCGTCTTCGAAGCACCTAGCAATGTGGGAGTCCATAACAACAGATCGCTGGGTGCTTCGCATCATATCCAGAGGTTACCAAATTCCCTTTATTGTAACCCCCAAAATCAGAAGCCTCCCCAACGTACCACCCAATCAGAGGGAGACAGCTGCTACAGAAATTCAGCAGCTTTTACAAAAAAGAGCCATCCAACCCGTCCCCCCAGATCAGTTCGGATCGGGGTTTTACTCCAGGTTCTTTCTGGTGCCAAAAAAGACGGGGGACTTGAGACCCATTCTCGATTTCTCTCTCCTGAACTTGGCAGTACCCAAAGAAAAGTTCCGAATGGTCACCTTACAATCTATTCTCCCCCTATTACGGGAGAACGATTGGATGTGCTTGATAGACCTCAAGGATGCATACTACCACATCCTAGTGGACAGACGCTCCAGGAGGTTCCTCCGCTTCCGGCTGGGAGCCAGTCATTTTCAGTTCAGGGCCCTTCCCTTCGGTCTCACCTCAGCCCCCAGGGTGTTCACCAAAGTCTTGGCGGTCATAGCGGCCCACCTGAGGCTTCAGGGAATTCAGGTCTTTCCGTATCTGGACGACTGGCTCCTCATCGCCCCAACAAGGCATCTGCTCTGTTCAGGCAGGGATTACTTCCTCGACCTTGCTCCACGTCTAGGGTTAACTATCAACATGACCAAATCTTCTCTAGTCCCCTCACAGGTGATAGATTTTATAGGGGCCAGATTGGATTCCAGGATAATGCTTGCCTTCTTAACTCCCGATCGGCTTCAGAACCTGAGGTTACATGTCAAGGCCATTCTCATTCTTCCTGCTCCACCTGCGGAATTGATCCTGAGGGCTCTAGGGTCCATGGCAGCAGCTATTCCTCTACTACCCCTAGCCCGCCTAAATATGAGGGTACTGCAATGGACCCTCCAAGTACAATGGTCCCTGTCTCGCAACCCCCTGTCCCATCGTATTCCCCTAAGCAGGGCTTGCAGAACGTCGCTCATGTAGTGGCTCCGGTCCCAGAGTCTCCACACGGGATGACCATTTTTGATGCCTTCCCCCGTCGCCACAGTGACCACGGACGCCTCTCGCCTGGGGTGGGGGGGGGCACTGTTCAGGCAGAACGGTCCAAGGCACGTGGAACGACACAGAGACCTCCTTGCATATCAGTGTCGTAGAGATGAGGGCGGTGCTTTTGACATTGCAGGCACTTCACAGCCTTCTACCGATTGGGACAATTGCAGTACAAATGGACAACATGTCAGTTGTCTGGTACATCAACAAACAGGGGGGAACCAGGTCTTATCCCCTTTGTCGCGAGGCCATGAGAGTGTGGGAATGGGCGATTTCCACCAACCGCTTTCTTATTGCAACGCACATTCCAGGACTGTCTAACATCCTAGCAGACAGGCTCAGTCGTTCGATCCTGACTCCGTACGAATGGTCTCTCAATCCTCTAGTAGCGAACCAAATATTTGCCCTATGGGGGCAACCCTGTTGCGATCTTTTTGCCTCTCCTTCAAATACCAAATGCAACAGTTACTTCGCTCTAATTCCCCCTCAGGGGGAGTCCCCGAGAGACTCTCTAGTACATGCTTGGCCTCCCGGTCTCCTTTACGCTTATCCTCCGTTGCCCATGATGCTGAAACTCCTACAGAAAGCCAGTCAGCTGGGGAGCAAAATGATCCTCATTGCCCCATTCTGGCCTCGTCAAACATGGTTCCCCGTACCTGTGGTCTCACCTAATTCATCCACCATGGATTCTGGATCCACTCCCGGATCTCATTACCCACCCTCTGGGTCTCCAGGCCCCCAACCTGGCCAACCTCAAGCTGATGGCTTGGTTGCTCCAGTTCCACTCCTGATTAGGGCTCCCGGAATCTCCTCACCAGTCAAAGCCATCCTAGTAGCAGCATATAAACCTTCCACCAGAAGAGTATACCGAAGCAAGTGGAAACGTTTCTCAATCTGGGCGGAACACCATCACTTGGATCCTTTCACGGCGCCTCTCACGTCGGTTTTGGAGTTCTTAACTACCCTTTTTCATCAAGGGGCTAGCTGCTCTACAGTCAAGGTACAACTGGCAGCGATTTCGCGTTATCATGTAGGGCATGAATCAGGCCCTCTGATGACTGCTAAGCTTTGTAAAGCTTTCCTCAAGGGTACTTTCCTTCTCAGACCTCCAGTCAGGGAGGTAGTACCCCCATGGGATTTGTCTTTGGTTCTCCAAGCCTTGACTAGCCCCCCTTTCGAGCCGGCGGCCACGGTTGATCTTAAATATCTCTCTTGGAAAACGGCCTTCTTATTGGCCATTACTTCAGCTAAAAGGGTTTCTGAACTTCAGGCTCTGTGTTAAGCCGCCGTATTTATCCTTCCATCCAGATAGTTTACCTCAGGATCAATCCGTCCTTTCTGCCTAAGGTGTCTTCAGAAGCTAATATTAATCAATCCATTAATCTTCCCGTGTTCTTTCCCCATTACCAGAACAAAGGAGAATATAAACTGCATTCCTTGGATGTGCACAGACAATTACGTTTTTATACTCATCGAACTGCTGGTCATAGGCAATCTGACCAGTTGTTTCTCTCCTTTGCCAAAACAAGTTTAGGCAAGTCAATTTCTAAAGTTACACTATCACGGTGGATAGCTAATTGTATCCTCTTAGCATACCAGAGTTCGGGAAGGCCTGCACCTCAAGGGGTTCAAGCTCATTCTACTAGGGCCGTCGCTGCTTCGACGGCTTTTAAATCTAGGGTCCCCTTAGATGATATTTGTTCCGCAGCCACTTCGGCCTCATCTCATACCTTTATCAGCCATTACAAACTGGATGTTGTCTCCAGAGGTAGGGCGTACTTTGGCTCTGCAGTGCTCCGGAAAGTTCTTCCATAAAGGCCACCCAGGATTCAGGTAGCTGGGGACTCTGTCCCAAAGGTTGCTGACAAATGAAGTTCCTACTTCAGATTTAGAAGTTATGTACTCACCATAACGTTCCATCTGAGTAGGTATCTTCATTTATCTGCAACCATCCCCCCCTCCTTCCCCCTGACCTTTAGGATCTGTCTTGGATTAGCCCCTTCCGGGGCACTTTTACATTGCTTACATCGGGCAAACTTGATCTGAGGTCAGTTAGGGTTGGCAGGGGATTATGGGTAAAGGGAGGAGCTAGGAGCTCGGATCTATGCTGTGATAAAAGTTGCCGGCTCGGATCCGAGATCGGATCCGTATCCCAAAGGTTGCAGACAAATGAAGATACCTACTCAGATGGAACGTTATGGTGAGTACATAACTTCTAATTTTGTTAACAGACCATCTATGAAATGCTAAAAGTGCTACCAAATGAACTATCCCTGAAATGTGTACAGATTTAACCCAGAACATTCCATTTTAAGGTATTGCCAAACATGTATACCTGTGAAATGCCCCAACAAACATGCCTGTGCCATCAATACACTTCTAACTAATCCATACAGATAAAAGTGTAGCCTTTGCTAATCAAGATATATTAATAAAACTATTAAACAGATTTTTCTTAATTAAATTTCAGCATATGGAATATATAGCTGACAAAATGCAAGCATACCTTCTCAAGTTCAGTAATCTTCTGTGCAGATATATCCCAAAGTAATAGCCTTTTATCTGTGTTCTCCACATAAGCAAGTCTCCTCACCTTCAGTTTCCCTAGCTTACATGTGTGTCTTTATGGTGTAGATTCAGGGCTGTCAGCAAGTTGAATATTCAAATGTGTGAAGTCATAAGTGCTGAATCCCAAATACTGGCTCTGTGTAGCAGATGTAAACAATAGTGCAGGCACTCCCTCATTGTTCGTTTTTAATTGATTGCAATTGTGAGTGATTACTGGTAGGGAGAAGGAAAACACAACAGCAATGCAGACTGCCCTACATCCAATGGGTGTGTCTGGTTAAACTTACCAAGGGTTAGATGTAATTTTGTCAAGGCTGGAAATGTAAGTAAGCAGAACACAATTCACAGGTTCTGGTCATTAACATCTAACCTCCCCGTCATTTGTTGGTAACTGCATGTTATATTATTGCCAGTTAATATCCTCACACATTTTAAAGACAATGATATAGAATGGCTTGCAGACTGCATGTCTCAGATTATTGGTCAGCTAAGAGAAGAGAAGAATGAGCAATAAACACAGAGAGGTAAGACGAGCTGCATATTTGCAAGCAGTGCTCATAACTGGTTGTTTGATCACTCAGTGCACTACATCCAAAATTAGTAAATGTACAGATAACTTATATGGTTTAATGTTATTGTAGATGATGTTGCAGTTAGTTGTAAGCAGCATGATTTCAGTTCCTTTCTGCAAAGATGTCTGTGTGGCAAAGAGGGATAAGGCACCCTTACTGTGTTCTGAAGGTTCATTGGAGTGAGAGTTCAAATCCAGAGCTATGTAGAAATATTTCATATGTACTAACATTTTGTAGTGTGTATGCCATAGATTACTTATCCACATTTCAACTGCTATTCCCTTTTTCCCTTTGTTTTCGGGGGGGGGGGGGGACTAGTGTTTGCGAAAAGCATGGCTTAGCCCAAACACGGGAAATGGAGAAAAAAATGAATGTGTTGGCTGTGCTTACTTCGCTTGCCTGAAGTGCGGCAGTGTGCAAACTGGAGTACTGGCCCACCCAGGAAACAAGACAGAACACCGGCAAACAGGGTGTCTGTAAAAGGGCAAAGGGCAAAAACAATACATTGTTGCAATTTCTGGTGGCTAGCAAGGTTCCCCATCACCTGCAGACAAGACTCAGTTAGTAATTGAAACCGGATGCATTCAGTTAATTCTGTTGGGCACTGTGCAAACAAACTAAGGGACGTTGTGCAGAGGTTAACACAGAGACCTTAAGAATGATTAAGAAATTAGGGAATGTCATGTAACTAGTCCTGTGGTAGCAGGTGTAAGTAGTAGGGCTAGAGTACAGATGGTCCTGGGTTCTAGTACAGGGTGTGCAACCAATTCTTACTGTTGTGAAAGTGCAGATTTTAGCAGTGAACTGAAAAGTAGACAAGTGTTGTTTCAACATTTTTGTGGCAACAGGTGTAAGTGTAGAACTGCCATACACATGGTCCTTGACTCTATTACGGGATATTACATACACTTTTACTGTTGTTTCACTTCCCATTATATTCACTCTCACTTATAATACTTTAGATAGTGGAGCTGATATGAATTATATGTATGAGGGATGAGATGCCATTACTGTGTTTTCAGATGCATGTTTGAGGGTATACTATCTACTGTATTTCTGTAAGTATTATTCTGCTATCTGGATTTGCATTGCCTTCACAATTACATAAAACACATGCATATACCCAACTGGATCTATATACAATAACCTTGTCAGGTCACACACATACATGTGTAACAACTCAAACTGTCACCTGTATTTGTGTATAATTCCTGACTATGTCTGAGTAGCACTTCTTCTGTGGGAAAAATGGAAAATTCAGTGATGTGGAAGACATTGTTTTGTCCTTTATGCCTAAGTTTTAATCCCACAGTGTAAAAAAAATCAATTTTCTTCGATGTATAAAGGCAAAAACAAAAGTGTTTGGTTATTACATGTATGCCCCCAGTGCATGTTTGCAAACTTAACTCACCTAACAGTTACCTTCCGATTTCCAATATATATTTCTAGGCTATATCAGTAGACGCCCCTCAAACTAAGGCCAACTGTCAGGTTAACCTTCCAATTTCAAAAATTGCTTTCCTCCCAGCTTAGCACTTTTGCCATCTACTTAACATCACGTGGAAGTGGTTGGCATTGTTGCTTGGGTTTGCGCACTACCAGTAAATGCAACAACTGGAATTGGTGGGAAAGCATCAATTTTTATTGCTCTGGTTTGGCAGGTAGACATGGCTGGCAGAGAGGAATGTGCCAAGTTTAGGGCACAGAGGTGGGGTGTCCAGGATATTTTCTTGACTCCTGGTAAAGCACCACAGCTAAAGGCTTCTACTGGGGGACTATTCTGGTTCCCAGTACAAGTCTGAGGTGTGGAATAGTGTGGTCTAGGCTGTAACCAGTGCCACTGGCATCCCACGCACTGGAGAGCAGTATAGGCATCATTTTAATGACCTACACAGGGAAAAAAGTGATACCCTTGACCATTGGTTGAATGAGTTTGAGACTGTAGACATCTCACAGCTGTGCAAGTATGACAATAAGAGAGCACTTGTAAGTCTTAGCTAAATGTAGGCAGGACTGATGTGCATAATGCTCTCCTGTTCTTTTCTTGCCCCAGCTGCCACCAAATGTGAGTTCAATAGGCAGGCTCATTTTGATGGAATGGAGAGACTGAGTGAAGCAAGTGGTATGTATGCAGAAGAAGAGAATTGTTATCTTTAAAAGTTAAAGCTAGCTTTTTGGGTCTTTTATCCAGTTGTATCAAATTGAGCATGCATATCCCAACTATAGAAGTAAGTATATATGCATTAGTCTGTAGCACAAAGCAATTGTAGGAGTTAAATATAAGACTCCATGTCATCCATGTGTACCACATCACTAAATGCTACACACCATAGCAAGGTAGGCCAGCCCCAGTGGATCAGCCTGCCCACAATCCACCGGATCCAGCACTGATGCCCAGCACATCTGGGAGCCAACCTGGCAGCGCTGCCTTTGCTGCCTCTGCACTACTTGCACCCTCAGGTAGTACTATCCTGGAAGCTGGTGCAGTGGTACCCTCCGGGAGCAGTGGCAGAGTTGGTGATTTCATCACCAGCTGAGAGATGCCAGGGTTGGTGCATAGGGTTGTGTACCGCAGCATTGGTGTATGCCTGTGCCAAATGGAGAGGCTGCTCTACCTCATGGTCCATAGGAGGAAAGACATCAAGTACTCCAGCTGCCAGTGGAGTAAGGGGACAGTGATGACAGTCGAGTGGGTGAGAACTTGATTCTCATTCTCTCAAATCTTGACTGGCATGGGCCAGTGTTGTCCCCTCCCTCACCCCAATCATAGTGTTCCCCAACATTTTGTGTCCCTCACTGTCCCTGTCTCTTGCTTTGTTTCCTTACCTACCCAACTTACCTTATCCAGACATACCTACATCCCTTACCCAGCACCCCTCTCTTGCTGAATAAAATAAAAATGGGCACCTGTCCCACAAAATAAAATTGTCCATTATATAGCTCTCCATTTCACATACACGTCTTCTTGACACACTTGATTTGGTCCAGTAGGCTATACAGCTTGATTATATTGTCAGTCTGGAGGTGACAGTCCAAATTTAGGTAATATTCTGCACATATGATCAGTTTTTACTGTTGTAGAAATGGATAACTGTGGTTCTTTCCTACCTTCCTCATGCACATTCCTGTATTGTTTTCCTTTTGTTCTTCCCCTGCTTGCTCCCCATTTCATCATTTTCCTATCTGCCCCATTTTAACATCTGTAATGTGGTCAAAAAATAGAATCACACACAAGTAGAAAAAGCAATGGATCCCTTCAATTTTGGCCTCTATGTTTGTGCGGCATTGAGCAACAATGGCAAGTGACAGTACAATGCTGTGGATATCTCCACCCAGTGCAGCTTAACCCCGCTGCACTTTGCCAGCACACAGCAACACGTGTACTATAAAGCAATTAATGTCATTCTATTGTCACTCTTTGTTTAAAAATCTGCTATAAAGCAATTAATGTTATTTTGTTGTCACTGTTTATTTAAAAGTCTTAGATACACCTGGACTCCGGGTGCAGTGGCGGATGTGGTGATTTCATCTGGGCAAAAAAGAAATGGGTCAGTGCATTTACACCTGCTGCCGCAGAGTCTGTTAAGCAGCAGATGTGTTTCATAGACTCAGTACTGTCAGACTTTAGAATTGCAGCTTGTGTTTGCACACTGCTTAACTACACACAAACAGGGGAAGTAATGGAAATGTGTATCCTGCATGCGCAAACACCTTGCCAGTTATCTCTCAAACCCACTGCTCGTTGCATATGTAAAATTAAATATTATGCGTCAGTGTTGCTTACTGTCCATTTTCTATTTGACATGAAGTTACACCATGTGTTGCCTACCCCCAAGCACTGCAACCCTGGTGTCTCAGAACTTTCACACATAAATCAGCAACACTACATAAATTAATACGTTGTGTGATATGCAGTGCACATCAGTCTGGTAACATGCACCCCTAGAACTATTGATGCATAAGCCTAAACAGCCTTATCTGCAAGGCTATGGAAGGAATCCTTATAGACCTTATCCACAAAGACATAGGTGACCTTCAACACAGTTGACCCAGACCCATTTTGGTTTTGTCAAGGGTAGATCTTGCTTATCAAATCTAGTGGACGTTTTTGATAATGACCCCAAAGACCTGGATGAGTGATAACAGGACATACTGGCTATGCTTATTTATCCAGTGCATTTGACACTATTCCCCATTCAGGTGTCATAGAGAAACTCTCCCTTCGGGGGATTAATCCTTACATTACTTGATGGATAGCCAACTGGCTCGCCGACAGAATGCACACTGTCAAAGTTGGGCACTGCACTTCCACCACTAGACCACTTAACAGTGGAATACCACAAGGATCTATGCTGGACCCTCAACTGTTTGGAAACTATTTTCTGAAGTCCAAGCAAAGGTAGCTGACCTGTGGCTTACCAGGTGTGCAGATGACTGTCAACTGGGTGCACTCATATAGACTCCTCCAATAATGTGGACATATTACAGAAAGGGATGATACAGACACATGATTGGTGCAAAACTCATGGACTGAACCTTAAAACAAAACATCCCTCATTGTCTCCTTTGGCAGTGAAGTACCCCTGCTAATTATGATGTACATAGCACCCCTGTAAGCTCAAACATAGTGTTGCAAGACTTGGGAAAACATTTTGATAGCAAGCTACACTTCAGCCACTATATGTCCTTAGTGGTGAGACACACAAATTCTACATTGCGCACCTCATAAATATAGACATCACATCCAAGACCAGGGAGGTCAGCTCTGCTGTACTTGGCCTTTATCAGACTACTAATTGAGTACAGTGCTCCCTTCTGTCTGTACCTCACCAGACACCTGCAGCAATTGGAATAAACATAGATGTTTGAGACTGGGAGAATCCAGGACCTCCAAAACATAACATAGATGGAAAAACTGAAAGACCTTTTACTGTACTCAGCATCATACAGGCTGCTGAGAGGTGACCTATGCCTGGCCTACAGAGCAGTCTCAGACCGTGCCCTACTGGAAATGCTGGACATCTGCAAATCAAATGGATCACGAATTACTTGATCTAGGGATCTCAACCTAGCCTGTGACATAAACAGTGCATGCTGGGGAGCGGGTATATCTCCCAGCGATTGCCACTGATGTTCCTCGTGTTTTACTGTTGCAGTCATTACATTTGGGTAATCTGCTGGCAGGTTGCCCTCAGTCGGCCTGAATTCCAAAGTCTTGGGTCCTGCGTCGGTTGCTGTCTCCTCTTCCATGACGTCAGGTCGTCAGGGGTATAAAACTTGCAGCCGACGCCATTTTCTTCAGTCTTTCTTGCCGCACGGTGCCCGAAGCAGAAGCATTTCGCAAGTGCCGGTCGGCCGACTACTGAAATATTCGAGTTTGAGTTTCAGAACCGAAGTCTTCACTAAAGCTAAGTACCCCGTTGGGGAAACTTTTTTCTTGTTTTTTACCGATGTCAGAAAAAGTTAGTAATTGTATTACTTGTGGGAAGCAAATACCTCATAAGGATTTCCATTTATACTGTATTCCTTGCCTAGGCCCTGATCACAACGTGCCTGGCTGTCAGTTTTGTACTAGATTTAACCAACGCACTATTAAGCGACGGTATATTTTTGCATTGCAGTATGTTGGAAACAGATTTAACTACTCAGAAATGTCGTCTAATAGCAATCCGACTACCGGAGTACATAAAAAACGCAAAGAAAAGGACAGAGAAAGGCAGTCGAGATCCAAAACCGATGACAGAGCTTCTCCTAAGCCAGTCACTGGTTCGCCGGTACTCATGAGGTGCTTTTGCAGCCCCTGATACCCGCTACCTTCGAGTCGCAGGCCTCTACCGACACCCATGTGGAGTCTGGCATGCCGCAAGATACTCAAGGTATTGGATCGAAGGATGTATCTCCCTCAGATGGGTCCGGAGCCGCTGAGCAGGCACCAGCTTCTGAGGGTGTATTCAGACCTCAACATTTGTATATCAAACCGACGACAGCTGGAAAACCAAAGACAAAAGCAACTTCTAAAACTAAAAAACTGATGCATGAACCACGTGCACAGGCCTCTATGCCTTAAAAAAAAAAAAAAAAACAGATCAAAATGACTGAAGACCTTATTACCTTGATCAGGGGTACGCATCCCCCTCCTGATAAGAGGCCTAGGCAAGACACTGGTTATGAATCTTCAGATCAGGTTTCTATTTCTTCTGATCAGGAATTATCTATATCTCCCTATGAGGATTCTGATGCTGAGGAGTCTATTTCATCTGCATCTCCTCCTGAGGATTATTCATTTGGAGAAACCTTGCATACTTTGAGGGAGCATTTTCACTGGGAGAGTCAAGACTTCTCAGAATCAAAAAAGAGGCTCAGGGA
This sequence comes from Protopterus annectens, assembly GCF_019279795.1. Lineage (NCBI taxonomy): Eukaryota > Metazoa > Chordata > Ceratodontiformes > Protopteridae > Protopterus > Protopterus annectens. The sequence goes on from NC_056748.1 coordinate 998,058,219, forward strand.
TTTTCTTCTCCCTCAGCACAGGCCTTTAGCCATTCCCCATTTTAGACATTGTGGATGATGTGTTTTCGGAGTCAAGCTTGACCCCTGACTCCTTACCTCCAGCTCCCAGTAAGCCTGACCGATATTACAGGGTGTCTGACTCGCATAAATTTTTATTTAAAAACCCTGCTGCTGATCCTGAAACTATTTCACAGGGTCCAAAAGGAGTTAAGGTGTCAACAGCAAAAAATCCTACCCCCTCTAACAGAGATTCAAGGGCACTGGACAGATAGATGGGGAAAAAAGGTTTATACATCTGCAACCTTGGCAATCAGGGCCTTAAACTGTCAGTTTCATATGCTTGAGTACCAACATGTTATGGGATTGCTGAAACAGAAAATGATGTTGATTTCAGAATGTGCAGAAAATAAAGAATTGCAGGAATTATTGCATGCAGCTGAACAAGTAAGTTGGAAAGCATACTTTGTAATGTGGTTTTGATTCCTCAGAGGCCTCCTGCAGGGTCGCAGTTACTGGATCTGTGATTAGGAAGCATGCCTGGTTAAAGGAACAAAATTTGCCTGATCATGTTAAAGCTAAATTGCTAGATGCACCTTTACAGCATGATTCTCTATTTGGTATTAAGGCAGAAGAGGTTTTAAAGAAAATGCAAGACAAAGCTAAGTCTATGCAAACTTTTAAAGACTTCTTACAAGTGCAGCCACCAAGATTCAGTAGACACTGGCCTACAAAAAATTGGAGAATCGTGCAGAAGATACCTCCGATTCAAGGCTGGCTTAATGCATTACCAATTTTCTGCACTGCCCTTTGGCTTATCTACTGCGCCCAGGTTCTTTACAAAGTGCCTGGCACCAGTAATTGCATTTTGCAGACAAAGGAGTATACAAATATATCCTTACTTGGACGACTGTCTCATTCAAGCAGAGAACAAGGACACTCTTCTTCGACACCTGGCGTTTGTGAAAAGGCTTCTAACATGCCGAGGGTACACAATAAACTAAAAGAAATCACAACTAGTACCCTCTCAAAAGATAACATTACTGGGTGCAAGCTTGAATACAACTGCCCAGATGGCTTACCTCACGCCAGACAAGCAAAGGCAACTGACTACTTACTTCAAACTGATGGCAACAAAAACCCAGTCTTCTGCAAGACAAATTCTGCAGGCTCTGGGCTTCATGGCATCCTGCATCCTACTGATTCCATATGCAAGACTGCATATAAGGAAACTTCAGTGGTACCTAAAAAGTTTATGGCGTCAACATTCTCACAGTCTGGAAACCATGATTCCTCTCATTCCTTGCCTGCAACAGGAGTTTCTATGGTGGGCAAAGGCATATGTCACCAAAACATGGGACGGCCATTCACTCTACCCCCTGCCAGCCAAACCATGACAACAGGCGCATTAGATTATGCCTGGGGGGCCCACAAGGCAGGAAGATGCATTCAGGGCATATGGTCACCAAAACAAATGCATCTGCATATCAACCAGAAAGAGATGCTCGCTGTTCAAAATGCCCTAACAGTCTTCAAGGACTTACTTCATCCAGGACAGCTACTGATAGATGGGCAACACCACAGTCATGTGGTATATAAACAAGCAAGGGGGCACGCACTCATACCCCTTTGCAGATTAGCCATGGCACTGTGGAACACAGCTTTGACCTACCAAATACATCTTCAAGCTCAATTCCTGCCAGGAAAACAAAACACTCTGGCAGACAATTTAAGCAGAAACCTTATGGATCCTCACAAGTGGAAACTAAATCCACAAGTCTTCAGTATGATAAGAGAAATGGGGGAGCCCAGACATAGATCTATTTGCCTCCCCTCAAAAGTATCAATTGAAAAGATTCTGCACAAGGACGTATCACAGACAAGCATGGAAGGTGGACGCCCTATCCTTCAGTTGGAAAAACCTATCAGTTTACGCCTTTCCTCCCCAAGGTCCTCCTAAAAGTCAGACAAAAGAAACCAAAGATGATACTAATTGCCCCGGACTGGCCCCGCCAATACTGGTACCCAATCCTAAGGAACTTGTCTCAATACCCAGCTTGGACCTTGCCTCAAAGACCACCAACTACTGTCCCAGCAAAACAATCAGATCCTGCACAATCAACTACAGACTCTGAACCTGGCAGCATGGCTGATCATGTAGTCATGCAAAACAACACCTCTCAGTAAAGCTGTGATGGATGTCATTTTGGAAGCCAGAAGGCCTAGTACTAGAAAATCTTATGCTGACAAATGGAAGAGATTCTGTGCTTGGAACCAAGCACAAGGAACTGATACAGCAGAACCAAATATTCCTCAGATATTGCAGTACTTAAATGAGATGCTTGACAAAGGCCTATCTTTCTCATCAATTAAAATCCATGCCTCTGCCATTTTGGCTCATTACAATACAGAGCCACCAATCTTTTCTCATCCTTTACTAATGCAGTATCTTAGAGGAGCCAAAAATTTAAGGCTTCATAGATCATCACCATTGCCTGCATGAGACCTCAATTATGTGTTGGAAAAGCTCACCCTGCCTCCATTTGAACCAGCTGCTACCGCTGATATAAAGTTCTTATAATGGAAAACCGCTCTGCTACTAGCAATTACTTCAGCAAGAAGAGTTTCAGAGCTACAGGCCCCCATGACTATAGAGCCTTTTGTCATATTTTACCCAGACAGGGTATCTCTGAGGACAAATCCTACTTTTATGCCTAAGGTGGTTTCCAGTGTGGCTCTTAACCAAAGAATTAATCTGCCAACCTTTTATCCAAATCCGCAGAACAAGGGGGAGAGAATTCTGCATTTCTTGGACGTACACAGACAGCTAAGATTCTACTTAAGCATCACTAAGGCTCTAAGAAAAGCTGAACAATTACTAGTGGCATATGCTGCAGGATCAGAAGGCTAGGCTATCTCGAAGCAGACAGTTTCAAAGTGGATAAGCCACTGCATCCGTTTCTACTACTTACACCATGGTAAACCTGTGCCCAAGGGCATTAGGTCTCATTCCGCCAGAGCTACAGCTACTTCAGCAGCCTTTCTAAGGGGAGTACCAACCAAGGACATTCTAGAGGCTGCTACTTGGAGTTCTGTTCACACCTTTACAAAGCATTATCATTTGCCTCTCTACTCTAAATTCAGAGCAGGCTTTGCCACTGCAGTTCTGCAGGGCCTTATAGCCACTCCTAATGCTGTTTAGCTCCAGCCCCCCAACCATAGCTTTGGGATTCTACCCAAATGTAATGACTGCAACAGTGAAACATGAAGAGCATAGTACAGTTGTGTACACTTACCATAAATGTAGATGTTTGAGTGTATTCATTGTTGCAGTCCAGGTTACCCTCCCGCCATCCCCCTGTCATTCTGGAGTTTCTTCTTCTACAACCTATGCGGTGTATTTGCTTGTAGATGAAGGTAATGTTTATATTAATGCATATATATATGTATTTATATATATATATATATATATATATATATATATATTATTTTTTTTTTTTGCTACCTTTTTGGGGGCACCTGACATCGCGGGTAAGAAAAACTAAAGAAAATTACATCGGCTGCATGTTTTATACCCCTGATGACCTGACGTCATGGAAGAGGAGACAGCAACCGACGCAGGACCCAAGACTTCGGAATTCAGGCCGACTGAGGGCAACCTGCCATCAGATTACCCAAATGTAATGACTGCAACAGTGAATACACTCGAGCATCCACATTTATGGTAAGTGTACACAACTGTACTTTCTGTAATAAGCTCCTCACACTGCATGTGAAGCAGTGCTCCTCAATGACCCTATTCAAGTGCAACCTAGAAAACTGGATGGGTGATTGTAATTTCACCCATGTGGTGGCACTTATGTCACTCATGGACAGGGGCAGTTGGTGCTGAGCACAAAATTGCTGTACTAACGATGACCATCTAACTATGCTCTGTAAGGGTACTTTTGTTTTTACATGGCTAGGCTTGTAAGGGCCCTAGGTCCATTAGCCTAGTAACCTCCTATGAACCTATGCAGGCATCCCAACATCTGTGTGTGTGTGTGTGTGTGTGTGTGTGTGTGTGTGTGTGTGTGTGTGTGTGTGTGTGTGTGTGTGTGTGTGTGTCTGTGTGTGTTTAGCCAGAAGAGTAGAGGTGTGTATCCTACAGTTAGCTCTCCAATCCAATTGATTGATGTTGATATTTGCACATGCCTACAGATCAATTTCATGCAATCCTCCCAACATCCTCTCTCCAACAAGGCCTGCTGATGTCATCCACTATAAGTTGTCCTGCAGCCTTCTAAAAGTCAGACTTGTGCTGTGGAACTAGCGTAATGTACTGAATTCTGTATTCTGTGTATTTAGATGGGTAAGGGTTCTATTCTCACTGCAGTCATCTCTGGGGGTGGGTGTTTATGTCCGTGTGTGTGTGTGTGTGTGCGTGCATGTGTGAGTGCATGTGCGCACTTGCTTGACATTACAGAGAGCCTTTTACAGCAGCATGTGGGGCACTGTCATTGTCATATGCTCCTCACCAGACCTTGCTGATGTCATCAGCTATAAAGTGTTGTCTGAGACACTCCAAGTCAGACTTGCTTGCCTTAAATACAGAGTTCTGTAGTCTTTGTACTTGGATAGGTAGGGTTTCTATTCTCACTGCAAGCAATTGGTGTGTGTGTGTGTGTGTGTGTGTGTGTGTGTGTGTGTGTGTGTGTGTGTGTGTGTGTGTGTGTGTATGTGTGCATGTGTGTGTGTGTGTGTTGGTGTATACTTGCTTGACATTACGGAGAGACTTTTACACCAGCATGTGGGACACTATTATTGCCATATTCGTCCTCACCAGGCACTGCTGATGTCATCAGTTATATCTGATTTTACACTGCTGATGTCATCAGCTATATCTGATTTGTGGATGTGCACTAATCCCAATGGGGCAAGGTCAGAGACTGGCCTGGAGGCCAGACAGAAGTCACCTCTTCCAGAACAATACAGATTACAGAGACATGAATTTCAGTCTATCCACATACATCATGGCATGGTTGGTAGGCAGTGTGTTTTCTTGGTGAGTAACCCCTGTGGTCTCTGCAGCAGATGCATGTGTCTAGAGTGGTACATGCCAGAGAACGTTATATTCTATATTAGTGTTCTGATGAGATTTGAGTACAGTGCTGTAATATAATCCTGAGATGCGAGTGGCTTATGATGTGCACAATGTAGGCTTTCAGTACCAGTGTGGAAGTTCATATTGCTATGTACATGTGTTCCCAGTGCTTGCATCACCAGATTTCAGCATAGAAGGACTGTTGTTAGTGTTGCAATTAGCAGGGAATTCCACTATGCAGAAGGCCAAAATAATGGCAAGTTTGCATTTATTTGTAGACTATGTAGCTTTGTCACCACTCATTTGTATTAGCCCTCCTATGGTATGTTATCATCCTAGGTGGACTCTATGATTGCTCCCAGTATGGAAGAATTATCAAATGTGCTAAGCCAAAGACCATACACTGTAGTCTGAACTATCGAAAAATAGATTCCAAACAGTAAAGGGCCAAGCACAGATCCCTGGAGTACACCAATAGTGACACTTCTGCTGGTACAGGTTGGTTCACCAACTTTCACAGTTTGTGTTCCGTCAGTGATCCAATTAGATGATGTTCGTGTTTCACTGTTGCAGTCATCACATTTGGGTTATCTGATTGCAGTAGCCCTCAGTCGGCCTGATTTATCAAAGTCTTGGGTGCTGCGTCGGTTGCTGTCTCATCTTCCATGATGTCAGGTAGTCAGGGGTATAAAGCATGCAGCCGATGCCATTACATCAGTCTTTCTTGCTGTGTGTTGCCCGAAGCAGAAGCAGTTAGCAAGTGCCGGTCGGCCAACTCCTGAAATTTTCGTTTTCGAGTTTCAGAACCAAAGTCTTCAACTAAAGCTAAGTACCCCGTTGGGGAAACTTTTTCTTGCTCTAAACCGATGTCAGTAACAGTCAATTGTATTTCTTGTGGAAAGCAAATACCTCATTCAGATTTTCATTCACACTGTATTCCTTGCCTAGGCCCTGACCACGACGTACCTCACTGTCAGTTTTGTGCCTTATTTAAACAGCAAACTATTCGTCGTCTGTATATTTACACTTCTAAATATTTTGGTATTCGATTCAATTATCCAGATATGTCTTTGGTAAGCAATCCGACTACTGACATTCCGAAAAAACGCAAAGATAAAGATAGAGACAGGCTGCCTAGATCCAAAGCTGCCAACAATGCTTCTCCTGTTCGCCAGTACTCAGTGAGGTGCTTTTGCTGCCCCTGATACCCGCTACTTCAGATTCGCAGGCCTCTACTGAGACCCATTCGGAGTCCAGTATGCCATGAGATGCTTCAGCTGTGGAACCTGTGGATGTCTCTACCTTGGATGGGTCCGGAGCCGCTGTGCAGGCACCGGCTTCTGAGGGTGTTTTCAGGCCCTACTGACTTGCATATTAAACCGATGCCATCTTCTTCTTCAAGACCTAAAACTCAAACCATGCCTAAAAAACTGACGTCCAGACCGCATGGTTAGGCCTCTATGCCTAAAAAACAAATGATAAGAATGGCTGAAGACCTTATTACTTTAATTGGGGGAAGCTAACCTTCCCCCTCTAAGAGACCTAGAACTGAATTTGCCTAAGATACTTCTGATCAGGATTCTGAAATTTCTGTTTCCTCTGATGACCAGGATTTACCCTTATCTACCTATGAGGATTATGATGCAGAGGACTCTATTCCCTCTGCTTCCCCTCCAGCGGATTTCTCTTTTGGTGAAGCTTTGCATACTCTTTGGAGCATTTCCGCTGGGAAATCCAGGATTACTCAGATTCTAAAAAGAGGCTTAGGGATTTCTTACTCCTGCCCCAACACAGGCCTTTAGCTATCCCCCCTGTACTGGACATGGTTGATGATGCCTTTTCGGAATCTAGCTTGGCCCCTGATTCTTTAACTCCTGCTCCCAGAAAACCTGATAGATGTTACAGGGTTCCTGACTCTCTCACGTTCCTTTTTAAAAATCCTACTGCGGATCCTGAGACCATTTCACAGGGACCCAAGGGTATTAAGGCTACTACTGCCAAAAATCCTACCCCTCTGATAGAGATTCCAGGGTGCTGGATAGATGGGGTAAGAATGTATGCACTTCTGCAACCTTGGCCATTAGGGCCTTAAACTGCCAGTTTCATATATTAAAGTATCAGCAGCATATTATTGGATTGCTTAAACAGAAAATTATGTTGATTCCTGACTGTGCTGAAAATAAGGATTTACAGGATTTAATGCATTCTGCTGAACAAGTTGGAAAACATACTTTGCAATGTGGTTTTGATTCACTAAAGGCATCTTGCAGGGCTGCTGTCACTGGGTCGGTACTTAGAAGGCATGCTTGGCTTAAGGAGCAATCTTTGCCAGATCATGTTAAAGCTAAATTGCTGGATGCTCCCTTAAATCAGGACCGCCTGTTTGGCAATAAAGCAGAAGTAGTACTGAAAAAGATGGAGGAAAAAGCTAAATCTATGCTAACTGTTAAAGATTTCCTACAGGTACAGCCTCCAAGATTTAGTAGGCATTGGCCCTCTAAGAATTGGTCCTTTCCTGCCTCTTCCAGGCCTTCTCAGTCCAAACCCAGAACCAGCAGAACACCCAGGCTTCAGTCCCAAGGAATGCACAGGACTAAGCAGTGGGGGTCTCCCACTTCCAAATCAGGGAGTAGTAAGACCCACCCCCCCCCCCCATGGTAAACTGTCTCAATGACTTAACTTTAAAACTTCCAAGCCCTTCTCAACTGACTGCTCCTTTAGGGGGAAAGATTGCTCTGCAGACAAAAAACTGGGAACTAATTACCCAGGACAAATGCATTTTAAATATAGTTTCCCAAGGATACATATTTCAGTTCCACACGTTACCAACCCCAAACGGTTGGCCAGATCTACCCCCAAATCAGTGGGCAGAGGCTCAAAAGCAAGTACTCTCTCTCAAACATAAGGGCTATTCAAACTGTACCAGAAGAGGAAAAGGGATAAGGTTTCTACTCAAGACGTTTCCTGGTACCCAGAAAAGACAACTCATGGTGTCCTATTTTGGACCTTTCCATCCTAAACACCTTTTTGGTGATCTCAAAATTCAATATGCTAACTCTTCATCAGTTGCTTCCTATGCTAGCTTGAGCACAACTTCCCAGATGGCTTTCCTTACGCCAGAGAAACAAATTCATTTTATAGCTTACTTCAAACTAATGACCGCAAAACCCCTGCTATCTGCAAGGCAAATACTGCAAGCCTTGGGGTTCATAGCCTCCTGCATTATCCTAATTCCATATGCAAGACTGTATATGAGGAAACTGCAGTGATATCTAAAAAGCCTATAGTGTCAACATTCTCAGGATCTAGAAGCAATGATTCCTATCATACCTTGCCTACAGTTAGAGTTCCTTTGGTGGGCAGAGGCCTGCCACCAAAACAAGGGACTACCATTCACTCTACCCCCTGCCGCCCAAACCCTAACAACAGACGCATCGGATTATGCATGTGGGGCTCACCTGGCAGGGAAGTGCATTCAGGGCAAATGGAACCCAAGTCAATTGCATCTGCATATCAATCAAAAAGAAATGTTAGCTGTACAGAATGCTCTGACAGCCTTCAAGGAACACATTCTTCCAGGACAATTAATGGTAAGGACGGACAACGCCACTGTTATGTGGTACATAAACAAGCAGGGGGAGACCCATTCATACCCCCTCTGCAGACTAGCCATGGCTCTGTGGTACACAGCCTTGAGCTACCAAGTGCATTTACATGCTCAATTCCTGTCAGGAACGTTAAGTACACTGGCAGACGAACTAATCAGAAATCTCATGGACCCATACGAGTGGAAACTGGATCCAAAGACTTTCAACATGTTGATAAAGAAACGGGGGAGCCCAGATGTAGACCTGTTTGCCTCCCCCCAGAACTACCAATTGGACAAATTCTGCACAAGGACTCCCCACAAACCAGCTTGGAAAGTGGATGCCCTGTCCTTCAGCTGGAAAAATCTAACAGTTTATGCCTTTACTCCTCTGCCTCTCCTCTCCAAAGTACTATTAAAGATCAAACAGGACAAACCAAGGATGATACTGATTGTACCAGACTGGCCACTCCAACACTGGTACCCCCTGTGGTGCAGTGTGTCACTGCTGGCACCATGGCACCTGCCTCAGACCCCTCCCCTGCTGTCCCAGCAGGAGGGCCAGATTCTGCATCCTCAGCTTCAAACCCTGAACCTGGCAGCCTGGCTAATTGCATGACCTTTCCATTACCATCCCTCAGTAAACAAGTGTTAGATGTCATTTTGGAGGCAAGGAGGCCTAGTACTAGAAAATCTTATGCTGAAAAATGGAAAAGATTATGTTTGTGTAACCAAACTCAAGGGATGGGCACAGCAGCGCCCAATTTACCTCAGATTCTTCAATACTTAACTAAGATGCTTCACAAGGGCCTTTCTTTTTCCTCCATCAACATTCATGCCTCAGCCATTTCAGCTCATTACAACACAGAACTTACCCCTCTTCTCTCATCCATTGCTCAAGCAGTTCCTCAGAGGGGCCAAAAACTTAAGACCACCCAGGAGAGCCCCAACTCCAGCTTGGGACCTTAACTTTGTATTGGAAAAACTCACTCTACCTTATTTTGAGCCAGCTGCAAGTGCAGAGTTTCAATTCCTTTCTTGGAAAACAGCCTTCCTTTTAGCAATCACTTTAGCAAGAAGAGTATTGGAATTACAGGCCCTTATGGCAGTGGAGCCTTTCATCATCTTTCATGCGGACAGGGTGTCCCTCAGGACCAACACCTCCTTCATGCCCAAGGTGGTATCCAGTGTGGCTCTTAATCAGTCCATTCATTTGCTAACCTTCTTTTCTAATCCACAGAACAAAGGGGAATGAATACTGCACTCCTTAGATGTGCGCAGACAACTTAGATTTTACTTGGACAGGGCTAAACCTCAAAAGAAATCTGAACAATTGCTGGTGGCATTTGCTGCAGGGCAGAGGGGGAGGCCATTTCAAAGCAAACCATTTCTAAATGGATAGGCCATTGCATTCATTTCTGCTATAAGCACCACGGAAAACCTATCCCACCGGGGATAAGACCGCACTCAACCAGGACTGCATCTACCTCTACAGCCTTTCTCAGAGGTGTCCTTTACCAGGGACATCCTAGAAGCTGCTACCTGGAGTTCTGTACGTACTTTCACCAAGCATTACCATTTGCCTATTTTCTCTAAATCCAGAGCTGGTTTTGCCACTGCAGTCTTGCAGGGACTTATAGCTGCTCCTAATGCTATCTAAATTCCTCCTCCCATCCATAGCTTTGGGAATCTACCCAAATGTGATGACTGCAACAGTGAAACATGAAGAACTGTAGACGTTCGAGTGTATTCACTGTTGCAGTCCTGGTTACCCTTCCTCCAGCCCCCTGACTTCTTTTGGCTATACCTCTATTCTCTTTTACTATGCTTAAAAGCTTTTTGGTGTATTTGCTTTTTTGTTGGAAGTATAACCTTGCATATTTATATTTAATTGCTTCCCATTAGGGGGGCACCTGACATCTGGGGCAAGAAAAACTTATATAATGGCGTCGGCTGCATGCTTTATACCCCTGACTACCTGACATCATGGAAGATGAGACAGCAACCGACGCAGGACCCAAGACTTTGATAATGAGGCCGACTGAGGGCTACTGCAAGCAGATAACCCAAATGTGATGACTGCAACAGTGAATACACTCGAACATCTACATTTATGGTAAGTGTACACAATTGTACTTTATTCGTCTAGTAGCATAAGGTTTAATCCCCAGCTGAGAGAGTTTCTCAATGATACTTGCTGTGGATTGTGTTCAAACCCTAGACCAGTTGAGGCTAGCCAGTGTGCACGGTCTTACCTTCATCCAGGTCTGTCAACAGAATCAATGGGCTGTGACATCATCACAGATTGCCTGTCATGTGACTCGTCACATACACCTTCCTGACAAGGTTGAATACTTGCTTCAACACACCCTCCACACAGACTATGTTCTTGTAGAAGGGTGTGCATCAACATGCATTTGTCTTGAGTTGGGGGTGACAGAACCCAATGCATGCATGTATAGATACATCCTGACTCTCCTCATCTGTGAGGTAGACCAGTGTGTCATCATGGACCTTTTCTAAATGGTCACTGATATCCTGGCTGTGTTAAACAGCCCTACTACATCATGTCTCTTACATTTATTAGATGTCCTCAAAGAGTCATTGAGGGCACGTGCCCTGCATTTATTTTAACTGTATTTGCTGTAATATTGCTACACACTCAACTGTGCTAGCTTGCATTGCATTTAAAGTATTTTTATTACTGTTTTAACTGTTTTTTTCTGCAAAAAACAAACAAACAAAAAGTTTTAAGCTTGTTTCCCACCTTTCCTGTTACTAGAGTAGTCCAGATACAGACTTGTTGTATGCAGGACTGTTTTGTAAGTTTCTGAGTTCCCCAGACCTTTCTGTGCAAGAAGGTAGCCTTCCAGCTTATTAGTGGGAGTGGTAAGCACTAGGTAGCCTATCTACCACATGAGGAGTGGTTTCTGGCTCTGAAATTGTAGTTTATTGGTCATTTGGGCAGTTTTTCTTTCCCTTTCAACTTTCTGGTTTAAAAGCCCGTGTTTGCATGGGTTTGCACACCATGCAGCCCTGGTAAGCTGGGGTAAACTATTACTGGTGCCAGAAAGTCTGGTCAGAAACTCAGAAAGGTATGACCCTAGCCCTGAGCAGCATCCTACTGTCACCCAGAATGATACCGCAGTACAAACAGAAAATGATTGACTTCAACAATTGGTTAAGTTTCTGGTGTCATTCTAAGGGGATCCAGTATCTGTCTGCTTGGGATGACATGACTGACGGACCTCGATGCTTTGCCAGAGATGGCCTGCATCTGTCGCCCCTGGGTTTCCGGGTACTGGCTAAGGCTCTTTTCACCCCCTATAGTGCCTTTTTTAGGTGGTATTCCAGAGACCAAATTACCACTGTAACAGCTATAAATAAATGCAATCTGATGGTCATGCTGCTCGATGTTAGAAGTCTAAATCTCAAGATGCACTCACTCGAAGCACTCCTCAAAATGGAGAACATCGACATTGGTGCTGTAATGGAGACCTGGTTTAAAACAGCAGAAAGCACCCTTGCGCTACCAGGATGTGACTCATTCCACACTTTTCGGCCCCAGAACATGGACCGAAGCTTCAAAGGTGGTGGTGTCTCCATATTCATAAAGGATATGCACACCTCCAGACTAGTAGCCCAGCATAACGTATCTGAGATACTCCAGGTACAACTAACATTGGGTAAGATGGCGATTCAGGTCATAGCCTGCTATAGGTCCCCAACCATGTCCCAAGACTCTCACTCTGCATTCCTAAGCACCCTGGAAATTAAGATACAGCCCAACACTCTTGTACTAGGTGACTTCAATCACCCCTCCATCAGCTGGGAAAACTACTCATGTACCTATACACTGGCCCACTGCTTCCTGGGCAGTGAATCAATTCCAGTGCCCTGGACCAGCTCATTCTTACCCACACTAGAGGAAGGAACATCCTTGATCTGTTTAGTACTAACATGGGCAACCGTTGCTCTACACCAATAGTCAGTTCCTCCCTGGATAGATCCTACCACAAACTAATCACCATGGAAATCCACATCTCACCCACACCCCCTACAAAGGTATCCACCAGTAAAAACTTCTCCAAAGCTGACTTTTGACTCCTAAAAACAGAGGTGGCTAAATTCACGGCGCCCATGTCAATGGAAAAATAGGTGCAGGATTGCTGAATCATACACCAGTGCACTGTACGAACATGTACATAAATGCATGGAACTAGCCATACCCAACAGAACCAAGATGCTCTCCTCCAAAAATGGAAGCCAATCTGGTGGTCCCCTGTCATTAATAAACTCTACAACAAAAGGAAGAAACAACAACAACCAAAAAGAAAAGTAGCAGTGAGAAACTTGATTATGAAATATAACACTTTAAGTCCTTATGGACTTAATAAGGAATGTAATTGGCACAGTTTTATATGACTAGTGTAACTTTAAAGCTTTAAATTTTATAATTGAATTAATTAACTGATTGTTCAAATGTATTAATTGGTTTTTTACTATATATATTACTCTAAATGTGTTTCTTGTTTTTCTACTCTGTAAAGGCTGTTGGCCGAGGCGCTAAGAGAAGTGAGATAGTTTTTTGTCTATTAAATTCTTGAAAGTTGAGCTGTTTCTCACTGGTACTTTTCTTTTTGGTTGTTGTTATATAACTTCAGTTCGTGGTGTTGTTGGAAAAATTATGACCAGTGAGTCTCTGTGCTCCTTTCCAAGGATCTTTAGAGAATCAGGCATGGAACTGCCTAATCGTAATGGGGAATCAAATCAACGAATAAATACTACTAATACAGTTAACAGTGGAGATATTCACTTTCATGGTAATAAGAATATAGGTGTTGATACATCTAATACACCTAATAATGCTGGTGGAGGAATCATGAAGAAATGGGAAGACTCACGCAAAAGAAGTTCATTGAACCCGTTTGCTATGGTGGGTAAGAAGTCTGAATTTTCAGGTAACCCTGATGCACAGGAATTGTGCTCCAAATTGGAACAATTAATATTTAAAGCGACTGCTATTTTCTATAATATCGGAAGTCTAGAAAGATATTGTGAATTGGAAATAACTCCACGTGGACTAAGGTCTATTAAAAAACCTTCTACCCCTTTCGACCTAAAAGATGAAACCGAAGTGAAATTTCATGAAAGGTGGATTGCAGCAGCCCATCGCTGCAGTCTAGAATGGGTCTCTATTCTGCTAGAACGAGACCATGTCAAAAGAGAAAAGTTAATTACTGAAACGAAATCTACTTGTGAACAAATAGTTAATTTGACTTCCAATTCCACACTGGAAAACTTTTTGATTGATATTAACAATAAATTAACTAATTACGAGAAAGAACTTATTGACAGAAAAAAATATAAGCTGAATAGAGACATTCGTGACTATGACCACAAGAGGGCGTTTGTACTCTTCACTAATCAAAGACCTAGAAGAAAAAACGTCACTTTTCAAAAAGGAAATCCGGTTTCGGAACAGTACAAAAATAAGAGTTTTCTTTCGGGAGAAAGTGGTGCTTCATCTTTTGAAGAAGACGAGAGGGAGATAGAAGAATTTCCTGACTTACCTAGAGCAGCTAATTCTGAATCCTTTCGGAAGACGTATGCAGAACAATGGGGATCCAACAATAATCCCAGGAAGAGAGAATGGCAGAACTCGGAACGCCACAGAGACCCGGGCGACAGATACTCTAAAAAAGGTAGATGGACATAAATCATGCTCAGTGACTTTTTCTAATGAGTATATAATTAATTTATCTAATTACCATCTTGATGAAATAGAGTTATCAGTCCTTATGAAGGGACTGAAGTTTATACCCACATGTATTCCACGTAAACACGAGTTAAAAATAGAATTGTTTAATTTATACCGTAAAATGAATTTGAAGGATTTCTTTTTCTGTAAAGAGAAAAATATGAATGTAGATCGTTTTTCTGATAACTCTGTAGTATGGAACAGTAGTGACAATGATAGTGATGATTCGTTTTATTCTTGCACTTCGGATAGTGAAGATTATAATAATGCCTATAGTTTATTTAACACTAGCAGTTTAAAAACTAATAGTTTATTTGTGCCTCCTTGTAAGAATGCAAATATTCAAAGATTAGATACCTTTTTTAACACTTTATTAGATAAAGAATTGCAAGATTTTTTATGTAAAAAACAATGTTTTAATTTAACTAAGGATCAATGGTATAAATTACAGCAATTAAGTAAGAATGATAATATTGTCTTCAAACCATCAGATAAGGGTGGGAAATTGGTGATTCTTAACACTTGTGATTATTATGAAATGTGTATGAAACATTTGAGTGAAAAAGAAACTTATTTAGTGACTGACAGTACTTTTCTTTTAAAAGCGGAACAGGATTTTAAAATTTTGCTTTATAAGGGTGTCAGATTACATTATTTCACTAAAACAGATGTGGATAATAAAATTATAGTCAAAAATAGTAAGATGGCAAAATTTTTTTGCCTACCTAAGGTACATAAAAATTTGGAGAGACCTCCGGGTCGACCAATTGTGTCTGCTTTTGACTTCTTTACATACAATTTGTGTGGTTTACTACATGAACATCTTTTAAAAGAAGTTGTTAAGTTGCCCTCATATATTCAGGATTCCTTTGATTTCCTGAATAAAATTAGAAATGTTAGCTGGTTAGAAAACATGTATTTTATTACCACGGATGTGGTGAGTCTATATACGAATATAATACATAAATTTGGTTTGGAGGCTGTAGTAGCATTTATGGGTGATAACCCTAAAACACACTTTATGGTGGAACTAATAGAGTTCTGCTTGACCCATAATATTTTTGAATTTAATGGCACCTTATATCGACAACTTAAGGGAACAGCGATGGGGGCTGCTTTTGCCCCAGCATATGCCAACTTATTTATGGGTCTTTTTGAAAATAGGTACATTTACAATCACCCTTTTTTCAGAAAACATGTTATTGGTTACTATAGATTTATTGACGATTTAATTTTTATATGTGATGGGGGGTATGATTCATCTACTACATTCATTAATGACTTAAATAGTAATGAATTTGGTATTAAATTTGATGATACTTGTATAGGAAATAAAATTAATTTTTTGGATATTTCACTTACGGGATGTAATGGTAAGAAAATCATTACAAGTATACATAGAAAATTTGATAAGATGAACTGGAAAATGTGTGGTACTAGTTGTCATCCGATACACACTTTAAAAGCTATTCCTTATGGAGAATTTATTAGAATAAAAAGATTGAGCAGTGATGCCTCTCTAGCAGCTAATGAAGCTTTGAAAGCAGCTAATTTGTTTATTGATAGAGGCTATAATAAATCAAATGTTATGAATAGTTATAATGAAGTATTTGGTAATAAAAAATTTAAAAATAAATATAATTTTGTGCAGTATAATAATAATGTACAGAATGTAGATAAATTATTTTTTGTAACCAAATATACAAATTTTTCTCCTATGATTAATGATATAATAAAAGAATATTGGGATTTTGTTAAGAAAGAAATCATTTCATTGAAGAATGTAGAATTGGTGATATCATACAAGAGAGGTAGAAATATACAGGATTTCCTGGTTCATAGTGTATATAGGGAAAAACAAAACCTCACATTAACTAACATTAATGAAGTAGGTACTTTTCCATGTAATAAGTGCTCTT
>NC_056748.1:998079564-998129564 GCF_019279795.1 Protopterus annectens
CTTTTGGTGTGTTCCTCATAGGATCATAGAAGATTACTAGGATATTGACCTGGAGGTCATTTTAAGCCTAGCCATTTTAACCCAATGTAATACCGTCGAAATACTTGTCAATAGCAAAGATCGCATTTAGTGATGACTGCCCATGTCCAGGAGAGTTGTGGGCGCTGTCCACGGTAAAACATTTATGGTGCTCCATCCATTCATCCAGGTTCCTCTTGAAAGAGGTGCTCTTTTTCATATGAATTGGTAGCGTGTTCCAAAGACGTGGATGTCTTGTTTAAGTCACAGGCCATATTTAAGTCCCAGGAACAGGCAGCTATAGACCCATTTGATTTACAGATATGCAGTAAGTTCATTAGGTTTGGCTCTTGGGTTGCTTTGCAAGCCAGGCATAAATCTCTTCTAAGAAGTCTATATGATATGGAGTATAGTGACAGGGATTTTAGTTGGTCCATGTAAGACACATGCTGGAGGCCCTTGTTCTTCTTTGTTAGAAACCTCCGAGGTCTCTAATTGCTGTAGGTGCTTAGTGTGGTACATACTGAATAGGGCATTATACTCAGCTATGGGTCAGATAAGTGCCATGTATAGGGGGTTATAACTTAATTTCCACTTGAGGCACTGCCTTTTACTAATCAAGTGAGCTAAATGGAACGAGTTTCTTACAGTGGTAGACACACAGTGGTTGAAGTTAAGGTCACAGTCAACCTGTGATCCCATGTCCCTTACTAGTTCATGGGTACTTAGAATATTGTTATTGATTTGATAGTGTAAAGGGACATTGTTTGTGCTGAAGGGAATGATGATGCATTTCTTTGCATTCAGTTTGAGACCATAACTAATACACCAGTTGTTGGTCTGTGTGAGACCATCCCGGAGTATACTGAACATAATTTGGGGATTCAGTGATTGCACCTAGTTTGCAGTTATCTGCAAACTTGGTCAGCCACAACCCTTTAGTTTTGACCTGAACTTCTGATAAGTATATACCAAACAGAAGGGGGTCTAGCATTGACCCCTGTGGCACCACACTGGTAGCAGGTCTGCTGGTTGAAGTGGAGTCACCCACTTTGATAGTGTGTGTCTGATGTGTGAGCCAGTTGGCAACCCATCTTACAATGAAGGGTTTACATTCAGTTTGCTATGTTTATAGGTAATAACTGATGAGGTGGGGCTTGGAATGCATTTATACCTTCACCTAGGAGGGTATAGTATGTCTTAGTGAAATTTTGTAGTCTGATTTCACCCTTTGTGAGTTCTGGTGTTGGTGTCAGTTCAAAGGTGAATCATTTGTGGTCAATTTTAACTAATGAGGGTCCAACAGTAGTTGCAGTGCACCTGTTTGACATGTTTGTGAGGACCAGATCTAGAATGTTTGTTCCTCTTGTCGGAGTATGGACAGTTTTCTCCAGGGCATTTGAATTCACAGAGTCAAGGAACTTTTGTGCTAGTGACTTTGGGCTAGAGTAGGTTTCCCAATTGATGGTGGGATAATTGAAATGCCCCATAACCAGTGAGTTCAGTAAAATTTAGATTGTCTTCAGTTTGGTTAAGTAGGCTTCTTTGGTGTCACCCATGGAGGGGGATCTGTAACTGGCTAGGACTTGAATGAGGGTCTTTATCCACCATAACCTGAACCTGGAGTAACTCCATTTAGTTGTCCAGTCTAACTAGATGTGAGGTGAATTTATCTCTAATATAGTTTGAAACACCACCTCCTTTGGTTTTCACAATTTCATTTTGCGGTCTAAAGGTGTGGAAGGCATTGCAGCCTTGCGGGTCCAGGGTAGTCTCTGTGACCTTAATCCAGGTTTCTGTGACTGCACAGACATCTAGATAGTCTAGTGATAGAAGTGCTTCCAAAGAGTGCAGTTTTTGGTTTAAGCTCCTAGCATTTAGCAGCATGACCCTTATTTTGTTCTGATTGGTTAATTTCATGTTGGTAATTTTTTTTTTTTTTCCCAAAACCTTGCCTAAAAAATGCACTGTGGGAGAGGAAGGAGTCTTTGCCAGCAGGTGAAAGCCTAGGGGTGCCAGGTGAAAACCGTCTCTGGCAAAGCAGCGAGGTTAGTCAACCATGGCATCCTAGGCAGGCAGGATCTGGATCCCCTTGGAATGACACCAAAAACTAAGCCAGTTATTGAAATCAATTTTTTTTTTTTGTTTATACTGTGGCGTCATTCTAGGTGAGTGTAGTATACTGCTCTAGGCTAGTGACATACCTGCTTGGGACACATACTCAGAGAGTTTGACCATATATCTCTTCATATAGTCAAGTGAGGTACGTCTCTGGTCATTCACACCAACACGAACTATGACAAAGTCATAACAGTACTTATTGCTGAGAGACCTTATTGCATGTGTGATTTGGTGAATCATGGCAGCAGACGGGTAGCTGACCATGATTTTCTCCTTGTCCAACCTGGTGTGTGGGACATCTGTGTGTCTTACTATTGAATCTCCATTGACAAGAAAACTTTTTTTTTAAGTGTTTACACCTTACAGCCTTGGTGGGTGAGACACTGGTATTGCTGTGTGTCATGGGTGCTGTGGAGACTGTTAGCTGTAGCAGATTTGTGTTTTGGAGGTCTCTGGTGTTGTGGTACATTTTTTGAGAGAACCTCCTTGTATGTGGATTTCCATGTTTGATGCTTACTTTGTGTATGGGTAGTGGTAATGTGAATATATAGTGGTGGATGAGTTGCCAACCTTTTATGTGTTACTGTTTTGAGTGAGAGAGAGAGCATGGATTTTAGATTCTTGGTGTAAATACATCTCTTGCACTCTGTACTAGACTGTTAGTAGTAGAGGGTTGTCTGCGTGCATAAGACAATTGTTACACTGCCTCAAGAGACCTAAGTCAACAAGGTTGGCAAGAGAAATAATGGTAGTCCAACTGTCCATAATGATAAGTTGAAGACTGTTGTTACTAGGGGTGGCTTTTCAGAAATGATCACAAAGGAGCTCGGCAAATGAATATTTCTGCCTGGTTTTAAAGGGAAAATTTGTTGAATTTCACTGTCCAGTTTTGGTACACAGTTGCGCAGTAATGCTCTGTGCTGAGCGACATGGAAACAAGCAGAAACCTGCTCAGATGTGGGGCCTAAATACCAGAAGCTAAGACTTGGAAAAAAAACCTCTAACAAAATTTAAAAGGACCGATGAGGATGCTTATTCCAAGCTCTAGACCGACCTCCCTTTACCAGTCATGTGCCAGTCAAACATAATTCTCTCACAAAAGTGCAGATAGGCCCCTTCCAATCCAAGATGGTCTGGAAAACATGCTCAGAACAAACAACAAACCACTACAAACAGTTCCAGAAGCAGCAGGGCTGAAACTGGACTATGCTACATCTACTAGCTACTCTAGTTTCAGCAAGAAACACTAGAGAATTTTTAACACAGCAGAAAGATAGCAGTGAGACACTGAAAAATGTTTAAAACAGCAGAAAATCAGCCAGGAGATTTTAAAAGAATGATTTAAACAGTTAACAAATCAGTTAATTAAGTACTTCTTGTTGGGAAAACCAGAGCAGGCAGCAAGACAGCTTTAAAACAGTGAAAAAATACCATTAATTAGTTAAACAGTGGAAACAACAAAAAGGATTACTAAACCGTGAAAACAGCAATAAAATTCGATTTTACAGGGACAGTGTGTAGCAGGCAATTGCAGTTTAACAGTGTAGTTTAGTACGCAGTAAATAAATACAATATAAAAGTAGGCAGCAGGCAATAAAAACGTGCAGTAAATAGTATAAACAAACAATAAAAAAAAGGGCAACTTATGGTTTTTTGAAAGCTCAGTAACCTCAAGTCATCTGGTACCTCAGCTCAAAGTTGAGGCTGGTAGCTCACCTGAGTTCAGCTCTGCACAAGCAAGCCAGATTGTCACACCAGGTGGGACTCAAACCCACAATCTCTGGTTTAGGAGGCCAATGCCTTATCCATTAGAACACTGGGGCCCTCAAAGTTGTGATTATCTGCCATATCACTGGGATAATCTCAGGACTGATGGGACTCAATTACATACATTTGAGTTTCAGACTTCAAATCCTTCGGAAAATTTATCTTCACATAACCCCTTGTTATTCTAGCAGATTTCTAAAGAACAAATATGTCAAATCTGTCCCTATTTCTTGGTCATTGTCCACCTATTATGTTGACCTTTGTCCAGAAGTCTTGCCCTAAGAGATTGAGAGCTATGACTGTGTTAAGCCATGGTGATCATTGTGGCATTCCTCGCAAAAATGCAGACCTTCAGTGCTCTGACTTAAGCAGGATTGCTGTGTGTGTTCGCTTACATGGTTTCTTGTCTGGCAACACATTTGTACAATCTTGTGCTGTACACCTTCGCTATGTATGAAATATGTCTGTGTTGGAGCAGTACTTCATCTTAGTGAACAAACTGAAAATATAAAACAAGAATAAATAAGCTGTTAAACGCCTTATGCTTTCTGTTTTTTCTTTTTTTATGTCCCTTCTCTGTCATTCATAAATAACCTGGCTTTGGTTACCTTCTGTAAAAGATTAGAAAGCTTCTTCAAGGCCCACTTAAGTCTTATTCCACTACAGGAGCAGAAATTTTAATTACATGTTTCAGTGAGATGTTTGTTCAGGACATCACTGTAGTGTCTGTCCATCTAGTCTGTTCACATTTTTATTATACGTTAGCATTCCAGCATCCTAGCTCACAGCTAGAGCAGATTTTTGAAAGGGAGTGCTACAGAATCTGCTCCTTTTAAAATGTCCTCCTCCTTCTTCTAAACTTACTGTTTATAATATGTCCTCAGTGAATACTGGAGATAGAGATTTTCCCAATGAAGATAGGTTGCCTCTTAGAAACATGCTGTAGCCACAGATCTTTAAGGGCATTTTATCCAACAGGCTCGCAACCCTCCCACCTTGTTATGAGAAGACTAATAGTAAATGTTTGACAATTGTAACACCTCATTTCTTCATTTCTTCTCATCAGTGAAGTCAAATCAGAAAAATGAGGATTATGCCCCCCCCCCTTCATTTATGCAGGTCTGTAACAACAATTATGGATGATCCTGTAGGGAAGGGCTCAGCGTCACATGGTAGTGCTCAAAAGTCTTCACTGGGTGTGCACTGTCTTGAATAGGGAACTACTAACTGAGATGCTCTGATCAGGATCAGGATGATCAGGAATTGCACCTGTACAGCAGTCTAAGTCTGCTTTGTCCAATTAATAATAGACTGTAATTGATACAGTGCAGTAACTTTCAGCTCAGTGTAACTTATTTTTACCAGGGACCTGCACCCCACTTGTATCCTAATTTGAGAGCTCTGTTCCCCTCTCTCAGTTCTCTAAATGTAAAACAGTGGTAATCCAGAAAGCTCAAGTCATGTGTGGTATCCCACCTGTGACCCAGAAGTTGACAGGACTAACAAGAAATGGAGTACAAAGGATTAGTCAAGATAAAATCACTGTATCTATCAGACCTAGAAGACTCTCTCTCTCTCTCTGATACCCACCCCATGGGAGGAATAAAAGCAATCTTGTTGAAGTTTCAAGTAGTTTATTCACTTAAGTAGGTAGATGGGCGAGTCTTCTTGTTTTAAGCTTTAGAACAAGATTTGTTTATCTGAACAAGAACACTCATTCATCTACCTACTTAAGCCAATAAATTACTTGAAACTTCAAAAAGGCTGCTTTATTCCTCCCAGAGGGAGGGTATGAGAGAAGAGAGAAGGTCTCCTAGATCTAGTAGCTGAAGTGATTTTGTCTGGACTAATCCAGTCTGCAAATGCACCATCTATGACATTGTCCCAGCTCAGAGAAAGTGGGGGGATGTATTTTCCTGATATTTATGTATCTCAGAGGTCTGGGAACTGGTGCAACTAAATACTCTTGCAAAAATGGCCTGTAATTAAATTTTATTTTCTATATGTTTCGCTGGATAACTGGAGTGGCAGGATGGGGTGACTGATTTGTCAGGCATCCACAGGTTGGATCACCAGTCAGATCAATTAGACCCACCTGTCTTGCTACATATTTTAATCATTCTTTTGGTAACCAAGTAATTAGTATGCATTTTAGCCACAGCTTGCAACAAGGTAAACAGTGTAATGTAGAATAATGTGTTTGTATTTCCAGTAGTTTTATCAATGAGTAGCAGCTTAAAGACAATATTAAACTACACTGTTGGGACCCACAAGGATGAAATACAGTGAATATTGAACCTCCCTACCAGCGCAGACCCATGAATGAGCACCATCAATCAGCCCTTCAAGGGGGGGGGGGGATGGGGCAAGTCCAGGAATTTAGTATTGTGGGTCCTGACATTGTCATTAAATGGTACAGTTTTATCAGGAGTTCAGTCTTCATATTGCTGGTGATTGATAAAACCATAGTAAATGTGCATGTATCTCTGTATTATAAGTATATAGCAGCTTTGGTCATTGTGGAGAACATGTACTAGTTTTGTTTTTCTTTTGAGTGAAAAAACAATCTTCTGTGGAACATTTTTCATTGTTTGTTTAATACTGTACCTGTCCCCTGAGGTTAGTGTGGTAAAGAGAGCTGACATTTAGACTGCAGGTTTAACTGCAAAGAATTAAGCAAGTAGTTCATAGGAGCACCTTGTTAAGCTGACTTGGCTGCAGCTGATGGTAAGAAAAAGAACTCTATAAACAACTGGTGATTGAGCGGGAGAGGGTTATAAAATCAGTATCACTCTGTGTCTCTAGATGTATTACTTCTCACCACTCATGATGATTTTGTTGTTTATAGGTTACTGTTGTAAAGGAGTGCCGACCTTAAGGATGCAGGCTTAGCTGCAACAATTTTAATAGTTGTTTTACGTTTTTGTTATTTTTGGTTTAGTATAGAGATAATTGCAAATGTAATGCATTTTTTCATTCACACTCATTTGGTTTTGATGCATTTGTGTGTTGTAATTGAGAAACAGTGAAATTCTGAGATGTTTTGTGCTTTGTTGAATTTCAGCAGTGATCAGTAGTGTTATATGCTGTATCAAATAATCAAATACAGACCATAAACAGAACAACCAGTAATGAACAATATAAACAGTGAATTTAGAAATGGGTAATCAGTTGTCATTGTTAGAATGGAAATGGCTTCCTTATTTAGTATCTCTAAACATTATTCATCCCTACAACCCCTTTATTGGGCTTTGGTTGCAACCCTGCTGACCAGTCTATTACATCCTGACATATGCTTCCTGTTTATTGTCTTTCAGCTTTATGCATTTCATCTATGCAACAAAATTTAAGTGGCTATCAAGGGCACCACCTTTTTGACCAGAACATTTTCATGATCTGCATTTGTAGAGTGGTTATGGAATGGGAATACAGTAATTTGTTGAACCAGAATTTCAGATTTCTTCTTGAGGGCTTTCTAAGTTTCTGCATATGATAAAACTCCTCCTGTACAATTTGATTAATCAATAGCAGCATGATGATCTCTCACTCCCATAATGTCTTCTGTACCACAGCTGTCCCTTACTGTGGGTATTACAGAAATAAACCCACTGGAAGTTCTTGTCATTAGTAGATACGTCTTTTCTAGCAAGCACTCTTTCCAGTTACATTTTCACCCCTTCCTTTTCCTTGCATTTTGCTGTTTAGGTATTTTGAAACAAATTGAAAAGAATATGTTGTAGAAAGCTGCTGCTGACTGCGCTCCAAAGCAATTCTTCCCACTCACAGTAGGTACTGTTGGTAATTTCCAGTCCTTCCTGAAAGTAGTGATAGAAACAACACAAGTCTTTTTTCCCCATATCCCTGTTTTCTGTTTTACTCATATAAGCTCATTTAGTAACATTTTTACAGCCTTTTCATTTTTTTGGGGTGGGGTCCTTCCCACATTTGCTGTACTTTTCAATTTGCCCTTTCAGCAAGGCATGACTGAAGAGAAAGTGTTAGCCTTAAGTTACTCATTTCTTATTCCCCTCCTGACCAAATGGCAGTCTGACTGTGTTTTTTTTTCTCTTAGACATTTGCTTTAAAAATTTAAATTGTCAAGATGGATAATGAATATCTGGAGGTAATGAATGTAGACATGCAGGGTCCTATTAAATTGGGTATGTAATTGTTGCAGAGATATAGGTAGGACTGCTAGTAATATTTTTCAAACTGTAACTGAATGCGTTTCATCTTTACTCTTCAGACTCAGAGTTCTGCTCGATCTCTTGGGAATGCTAGCCTAGAAACTGCAAGTACACCAAACACTCCAGCATGGATACAGCATGGACAACCATTTACTTCACCAGGAAGTGTGCCTCATCCATTGTCGTCTTTGACAATTCCTAGAGACAGGTACAGTTGTTTTTGTGTTATATACTGTGTGTTGAAGTTCTGTGACACTGTAAGCCATTGTAAGAGAAGTTTGTTCATATCATTTAGTCACAAACTCATATTTGTAATATCTCAGTCAGTGGTGCATTTATAAAGTGATCAGTGGTCACTTCAGCAACTCTTCATTCTCATTTCACTGATTGTGAAGTTGCTGACCAAACATGAGGCAATCATTGTTTCATCTCTGATTGGATTTATTTTTCCTTCCACTCTAGTTCAAGACGTTTTTCTTGGAAGCTGACACTCTCAGTGATGGTGATGTTATGCACATTTATGAAAGCAAGCCTGTGCCCCTTTTTTCCTCCACTTGTACATTTCAGATGTCAGTCCTTTTATGGACAAGTTCTCAAGTTTGGTGTCTAAAGCACCTGGGCTTTCCCAGTATTCTTTGACTGACAGATTACAAGTCAAGATTTCCATTGACATTATGTCTGCCACTTGGAAGAGAAGCATGATATAAAGCCCCACCAAAAGTGCCAGCACTTATTACAGACATGGACAGATTTAAATGGAAAACGTTTCTGGCTTATCTCACTACCTAGAAAATGGTGGTGGTTGAAAGTGGTCAGGATGGGAATTGGACAGAGTAACATCATAAGGCTATCAGTAGATATCGGGCAGCGTTCATTCCTTCCTGAAAGTAAGTCTTCTCTACATATGACATCCATGTCCTCAAGCATTGCCTATTGAATAGTGAGGGATTAAGTTTGCGCCTGTCCTTTACTACAGTGGATGACAAGGGGCCCAGGAGAGGTGCACACCTTGTAACTGCCTTGGAAATTTTTACCACAGTATAATCTAGGCACAACCCATTCCGTGTCTATCAGCTGAATAATGTGACTTGCTAAATCTTTGAATGCAGTCATTTGAGTCACTTTGCTGTAACTCAGTGCTCACTCTGTGGCTCAAGCACTCTTGCCCCCAGGTGCCCTCATGCTTGACCAGCAGACCTTAGTGGCCTTCAGTGAGGGTCATCCACCAGGTTCTCTCGTGTAAGCATTTGTAGTTCAGAGCATATATGTCATGTAGTTGCCTGATGCCAGGTGAAACTATTTTTTTTTCCTTGAGCTTCATCAGTGTATTTCTGTGTCAGGGCCCTGTCCCTTAGCACCCAGTGCTCATGCATCTTACATTCAGTCCCAGAGGACCTACATTTGTTAGCACACTCAATGTAAAGGTGATTAGTTGAGGTCTTCATTCTCTTCTGTTTCACTCAAGAAGTCAGAAGTCCCAGAGTCCTTTATCTCCGAGGCAGAATAAAGACTATGAACCCTTCTCAGTCTGCAAATTCCCTCTGGATAACCCCTCCTTCAAAGAAGCCTTGAGGTATTCCCTCAAGCTGGCGTCCATTATTAAGGATGCCATTTGTACACCCTGAAAGCAGTTACACTCTGCCTTTACAGCTCACAACAAGGCCGATTTCATTCTGCAACCCCCCCCCCCCCCCCCCCACAGCTGCATAGAGTAAATATCCTGATTCAAAAGCAGTCTCCTAGGAAAGCTCTTTGGTCTAGCAGAACCCAGATTTTGCAGCATTTTTGTTTAGACAAAAATTGGCAAAAATCTTTTTTCCTCTTCCATGTGTGCTTAGATCCTGTAACTTTTTATCTTGGCTGTCTTGGTTTCAGTCCTCTCTGGTGGGCCAGGTGTTCAAAACGTTTTTGGGCTTCCTTGAGTCAGGGCTCAAAGAACAGCTCAAAACTGGCTACCTCTTTAACAATAAACTTGCATGGCTTGCTGTGGTTTAGACCTTGTGGCTGCAGCAGCAGATTTGAGGATATGCTTGCACCGGATTGCATTGCCGACATTCTCCTCCCTTAAGGAGAAGCTCTGGCAGCCCAGTCTGGATGCTGGATACCGTACAAACATCCTTTTTGGACATACATCACAGGACAAAGTAGGCAGTCTACTAAAGAGGAAATTGGTCCTCACTGTGGTAGCAGACCTTTATGAATCCTCTGCAGCCCTGTTTTTGTGCTCTATGGCTTGGCTATCTACCCAAGAAAAAAAATAAACCCTCTTGCAGACCAATGAAAGGCTTTGTATGTCAGACACTCTCCCCCCTTGTTTACAGCTACTTTACACAAGATGGTGACTTCAGCAGCTCAGCAGTATCAGTCCCATCTTTCTTCTTCGACAATTAACTGTTAGTGGTGAGAGGCATTTTTCTACTTTGCCCTGGCTTGGGGGGCATTAAAAAGGAGCAGCTGTTTCTCAGCATAGGCACTAGTGACCATATCTTACAGCTCAGCCCAGACATCAAGCTGTCTTTACAGAGCTCTTGGGACAGGCCAGTACTACACCTATCAAGATCTGCAGGAGTAGAATAAAAATTGTACTAGGGCATGTAAGGGCACATTTTGATTGACAACTGTAGCAGCTTTAGCCTTTCTTTTGAAGGTCAGTACCCAGGCCATTATAGAAGCAGCTACACAGTCATCTGTCCATATTTTTCCGTAGTGTACAACTTGGGCAATACCTCTAGAGTCAGGGCAAATTGTTGCCCCAACTGTTCTCCTACAGCTTTTGGGCTCTTACAAACCATATCTTCACAGGCTAAGCCAATCCAGACTCTACGCTTTGTGAATATTTGAATAAGTTAGCAGTACCAACAGTGAACAACACAGAAGACATAGCATAGTTCTGTAAGAAATTACCATAATTGTAGTATGGTTACTATTTTTCCTCCACTGACTACCGAACATCAACCTATTATTGGCCAGTCAGACCATTTGTTTCCTCTCTACCAAGAGCAAAGGTCAGCAGAGGGTGTCATCATTAAGGCAGCCATGTCCCAAACTCCCCGCATGTTAGACTTAAGAGCAGGAGGGGTATACACAATGGATTGGCTGTGCTGAATATCCCTCATTTCCACAAGGGACATTGTCAGGAATATTGCCAGCAAATAGCCCTGCCCCTTCCCTATAGAATGGAAAGTGGTTTCCCTAGTCTCCACCAGAGAAATCACATTTCTGTAAGTGTTCTCTGAGCACCTGCATTGTCCATTGTCCCTTCAATCCTCTCCTTCCATGGCTTCCTATTTCTGTGCCAAGGGCACTGATTGAACCTTGGTCACATAGGTTACAGTCAGGATCCATCTCTGTGCTGCACAAAACCAGGTTAGGTATGTTTAATGTTTTTGCACTTTTTGTCTCTGCTATCTGTCGATCATCATCCCACTCCATGGCCAGTTGGCCCATTTATTCCACACCACCAGCCTCAGGGTCGACCAGTAGGGGCCATCTTTCAGACAGCCATCATAGGTTGTTTCAGGATTTCTAATTTAGTTGCAGTTTCCATAAAGCATGCATCCAGCAAGGCATAGAGGAGGGGTGTGCACTGGGACATCTGGACTCTGTCCCTCACTTCCACAGGGGGCTTTCTCTCGAAGTATCCCAGCCACACCTTCCAATGAATGAGCAGTGAGCTTCCCCATCTTCAACAGGAAGTTAGCACGACCCAGTGTGCCTCCTAGTATACACAACCCCTCTCTCTCCCCAGGAGAGGTAAGTGAGCCATGCTGTTCATTCCTGCTGAGCTTTTCCACTGCAGGTACTACTAGTCAAACTCTGGCCAAACAGCTGGGTTGTAGTCCAGAATCTGTCCCCTGTGCTACAGAGCTAATCTGTGTTCACTGTTGCTGTAATATTTCCCTCCCCTTGCCCTACTGTTTCATACATATCTTCATGGTGTTGGGGTTGACACCTATTTTCCACCGTATCTCTTATAACCCTACAATATTTCTCCCTTCTTAGGTTTAGCTAGTGTTTGGAAAAGGGAACTTTGAACATTGTTCTGGTTGAGCTGTCATCCCTGAGGCTATTTGCCACCTGACTGGCTAAGTGACTTCTAGCAGACCCATGCTATTTCGGGGGGGGGGGGGGTCAGAGATGACATAGGCGAACACAGGTGCTCTGATGTTCAGGTGGTGGGTGGGCATCTGGTTGGTCAAGAGGGGAAGGGTATAAAGCTCTGGAACAAGAAAGTTAGTACTACAGTAGCAAGCATATCCAAACTTATAAAGTTATGGTAAGTTCCTATTCAGCTGTACTTTCTAGATGTGGTCACTCTAAGCCATGTCCTGTGGTACACTAGCTCTTCCTTGGAAGGACTATCCCTGACAAACTAGTCCAGGTTAGTGGTAAGGCTCAGTATCTGTTTCTGGAAGGAGCCTTTGAGAATGTCTCAGGTTTGGATCAGAGGTGGGTGTTTATTTCCACCTTTTCCTGGACATAGCGAATGGAAGGTTTCTGTCCCATTTTTCCCATCAATGACTTCAGCCAGTGTATGTGATACATTTGTTTTTAGATGGTTATTTTACCGATTGCTGAATGGTACTGATATTATGCCATTTTCTGAGGTCATATAAGAGATTCCTCCAAGTTTACTGTAGTTTGTGATCATGATCAGTACAAAGTTTTGCCGTTTAAGTTTCTGTCATTAACTGGAATCTTCAATGTGGTGGTGTTCACTGTGGCTGAAGCATTGTAGAAGGATATAAATGTATTCTGTGTTTGGGCAAAAGGCTACCGGTTTCATCTTCCAGGACCTGTATGGAAATATGTGAATTATTGATGCTTCTTTGGCTACAGTCTTTGGGTTTTCCATAAATTGGAAGTTGTCTAAACCCTTCTCAGAAGATAACCCTTCTAGGGACAAAACAATTGAATGAGGTAAGTGCAGGAAAAAAAAAATAATCATTGACTTTCAACCAAAACTGTGCAGAACCAGCCACCTAGGCTAGGCACAGTCTGTTGTTGGTCATTCCTGCCCATGAAAGGACCCATGTTTTTATGGCTTTGGCTGACTTGCAGTGCAGGACTAAAGATCAGACCCTGGAACATTTGCTGGACTGATTAGCTGTAGTGTTCAACATGTGCAGTTGCATGCCTGAGGATGTCAGTGTTGCAGTAGACTGTGAGATGTCAACAGCTGCAAAAACAGCCATGTGCTCAAAGATCTACCTCACATTACTCTAGAATGCTAGATCATGCTCATCCTGTTAATTCTGCTCATGTCATTCCTTTTCACTGTTTCACCATGTAGTTCATTCAGTGTTGATGTTAATTATAAGAAGTTAGAAAGTGCTGTACTGTTGTATACGATCTTTCATTGTTCTGCATTAGGAGCATGAGTGTCTATACTCTGCTGTTATATGCCATGCTTTGTAAACTGTGTTGATTATGGCTGAAGTCATTGTTGAAAATGATCATCAACAGATCAATCTACCCAGCTGGTTTACAACTAAAAAAACAAATGCTTACCTGGATTCCCGTATGATGTAAGAAATATGGAGCCTCTGAAGACATCACTTCATAACATTAATTTATATGTGAGAGCTGTATCCCTGGCCTGAAGGCCTTGGAAACAAAACTGCCTCTGGGGGATGTATGTTAACATCCTGACATCCAGATCTGATGATGTCCTTTTCATTCTTTCTCAACATATGGGTTACGGATCTGATCCCCGGATCCAACTCTGGTGTATTCAACAGACTTTAAATCCAACTCTCGAGCTACACTCTCTACCCACAATGCTTTAGTCCATCCCCAATACCTCAGATCTTGTTTGCTGCCATCATGCATGGACGTGGATCCACTCTCTTAGCACTGTTTTTGAATAGTAAGCATTTTTTTTAATTTAAATCCTCTTACTAATTTCTAGTTAACTTTAGTTCTCCCTTTTAATAGTTCACTCTTGCTTTTCTGATTTCCCACTACCATATTTAAAAGGTAATTTTTATGTACCATTGTTGGCACCTTTCTATCTATGTTTAGATTCTGCCCTTTCTCCTTACCACTTGTTTTTTTTAGGATATTCCCTACTACCATTGTTAATAGTTCCTTTTTCTTTCTCTATTATCAAAAAAAAAGTTATTTAAAATTTACTTAACTTCTTTCCTAGTTGCTTTGTTAATATTTCTGAGAAGCCAACAGGATTCAAAAAATGTACTTCCTGTGGGTAGAAAATTCTGAACTCGGATTCCCACAGGGAGTGTGTTCACTGTTTAGGAGCAGCACATCTTGGTACAAACTGTACCATTTGTACCGCTTTTAACTCCAGGGCTATCAATAGAAGAAATAAGCTGGTGCTAAAAGGGCTCAAACTCCCAGCAAAACGTCCAAGCCATCGTTTGAGCAAAGGGAATGTTTTTCTCTGAAGTCTCCAAAAACTTCCTTGGAGCCACCACAAAAGTTCACAAATGGTTTGATATACCATCTAGGCTATGGATCCGAAACCTTCGGATCCCATACCTAGCGCATCATACACTCTGAGGGCTCACCTACCCAAGTTTATGGTCAAACCTCTCCCTCCTTGATTCCACTCTGCATTAATGCAAATGCTACGAAAGCATTCCAGGCCACAATCCATTACAGCATCTGTCAGGTTCCCTAGGAGGCTTTCTGAAGCAGACGTGGATAGGATGATGAGAATGTTCCTCAAAGTGTATAACCAAAGGTAAAACATTTGACTTGTATATAATCACACACAGCCCATAATTAATCAATTAACAATCATTCACAGTTCAATTAAAACCTTAAAGTAAAATACAGTTACTGCAAACACATTTGCAAGTGTTTTAACACTGGTTTTAATGAAACATTCTGATTAATACGTGGTGGAACATCAGCATTCATTCTCAGTATCCACTCGTATTCTTTAATTTCCAACTTATTTAAATTGCCTTTTCTTATATTAATAGTAACCCTATCTATTACCATAAAAATAAAAGTATGACCATCGCCAAATTTATTAGTATGTTTCGCTAGGGAATTAGTCATAACATTTCTCCTAGTATCAGATCTATGCTCAGTAATACGATCCCTTAAACGTCTAGTTGACTTGCTGATATAGAAGGCTGTACATATTTTACAAGTAGCAAGGTAAACAATATGTGTGCTGTTGCATGTCACAAAGCAATGAAACTTAAATTCTTTACCACTTGTTGGGTGAATAAAATAATTCATCTTATTTATAACTTCACAAGTGCAACTATAACAAGACATTGTGAAATTTTTATTCATATTTAACTTTTCTTTGATATTCATGTGTTTATAACATAGTTTCTGCTTCAGACTAGCTGAATTTCTGTAGGAAAAACTAGGTGTTAAATCTATGATAGAATGTAATTCAGGCAAAGATCTTAGTATACACCAATTGTTATTAATAATATCTCGTATCGGAGACGTATTTCTATTATAAGTCATAACATAACATTTTATCTACATTATTATTAGGCTTTCCCACACTGTTCAGTTCATCATGTCCTTCAATATAAAAATAAGGTTTAGCTATAGATGCTCTTTGTTGCAGTATATCATTAATTTCATCGTCAGCACTTTTTACATTATAACCCCTTTCTATAAAACTACTCTTAAGTTCATTAACCTGTTGTAAATAAATTGCAGTAGAAGTATTAAGCCTACTTGTCCTTAAAAATTGTGCCTTTGTAGTCATGCATACTGGTACGGGGTCCACTTTGTAATTTTTAAATACTGAAATCTCAAAATTCAGTATTTCGAACCTACAAAGCCGCAGGCTCACATTTTCTAAACCGGCAGAAGCGCGACATTCAAATTACTGAAGCACGGATATTTTGAATTTCTGCTTCCGGCTGTATGGTGTGTTAATGTTTGGGTTTAATTTTGGTAAGTTTGTGTGTATAAGTATGTTGGTTAGGGGTTTAGTGTGTAAGTGTGTGTTGTGACTGTTGTGTGTGTTTGAGGGACTGTAAGATGTGTGTGTGTGTGAGTTCCGTTTGTGTTTCTATTTGTGTTATCTTGGAGTTAGAATATATAAGTGGGGGGGCACAGCCCCCCACATGGGGGCTGCAGGGGGGCTTGCCCCCCTGCTTATACGTAGTTTAGATAAGTTTGTTTGGTTGTGGGGGGATTTTTGTGTATGTTTGTGTGTACTGTATGTGTAGTGTAATTACGGGATTTTGAATTTCGCGGTTGTGTGTTTTCAAAGTTGTGAGTTGTGGTCGGTTTTTCGGCTTTGTGGTTTCGAAATACTGAATTTCGAGATTTCAGTATTTCGAAATTACAAAGTGGACCCACTGGTACGATGTAAAAATGTATTAATATGTACAGGTTTTTTAAAAACAGAAGTCTCAATTTTTGTACCAATATGTTCAATAGTAACATCTAAAAAATTCACACATGACTCAGAACAGGTCATTGAAAGTCTAAGAAAAGAAGTACTAGTATTCAAATACTTAATAAAAGAAGTTAATTTATTTTCATCACCCTACCACAAAAAGAAAACGTCATCTGCAAAACGTTTAAAATAATCAACTTTATCTGAATAATAATTTGATTCATTGTATACATATTCCCATTCCCATTTGTCCAATAGCAAGTTTGCATATGTGTTGGCTATAGGTGTGCTCATCGCTACAAATGATATTTCATAGTAGATATGGCCATTAAAAACAAAATAATTATTTTCTAATACAAGGTTAACAACTCACACACTGCTTCTATTTGTCTTCCATCCATATGTTCCCTTCTTAAAAGAAGTTCCCTTATTGCCTGGACACCATACTCATGAGGAATAACTGTGAATAATGACTAGATGTCCATAGCTACTATCAAAAAGTTGGCATGTTCATTCATATTAAACCATTCTCTTAAGCTTAACAAGAAGTCAGGTGTATCTCTAATATAACTACGTACATTGCTTAAATAGGGTGAAAGCTTTTTTTGTAAATATATCGATAAGGGTTCCGTAATCCACTCATGTCCAGAGACAGTAGGTCTTTTAGTTGGGTTGAAACGGTCCTTGTGGACTTTAGGAAGACCATACAAAATCTGTATTTTAGCAGCAGGTTCTGTGAAATAGTTGAATTAATATTACTGTCATCCATTTCATATAGATCAAATATGGCCATATTAATGCATGAAATACAGTTGTTCACATCATTAATATATACAACTTTAAAAGCACTAACATCAGATAAAAGTGAATGTACCTTCTCAAAATAATCATTTCTGTCCATCAGGAAAATGGCACCCCTTTGTCCGTTTCCTTAATAACAATATCATCATTCTTAATCAAGCTACTAAGTGCTTCATGCTCATCAAATGTTAAGTTGAACTGCTTTTTAAAACAATTTCTACTATATAGTTGTCTAATTTGTAAGTTACGTAGATTATGAAATGCAGTGACAACAGGGTGACTATTAGGCAAGAATTACTAAGTCCTTCTAATGTTGAAGGAATAAACTTGAGCCCTTTATTGAATAAAGCAAAATCGGCATCCGTCAAGATCAGTCCAGACAGGTTTACAACATTCATTTTAGTTACAGTACCTTCATTTAGCCTAATTTCTTGGCATTGGAGAAACTCCTGCTTCTTCCACGTTTCCTTTTGTGGAATGCTCTCTGGAACATTCACGCTTCTTTTTGATTACTTCCTCGGGCAATTTCAACCGCACTGGAAGCACGCCATGTTGAAAACCCATTTCTGGGACTGAAACTCCTCTTATTGGTTGCACCTGTGACATGGAGAATGTAGTTGACGTAGACGCTGCTGTTTGGACTCGTTACTATTAACCTCAATGATAGTATTACTATCAATCGGAGAAACCCAGTTCCCATTACCATTTCCCCGATTGATAGTAATACTATCAAGTCAATAAAGGGCTCAAGTTTATTCCTTCAACATTAGAAAGACTTAGTAATGACCTTATTGATTTAAACTTTTT
Source organism: Protopterus annectens (assembly GCF_019279795.1). NCBI lineage: Eukaryota > Metazoa > Chordata > Ceratodontiformes > Protopteridae > Protopterus > Protopterus annectens. The sequence goes on from NC_056748.1 coordinate 998,097,613, forward strand.
GCAAGAAGCCTGGATTTGAAATTAATTTTTAGAAATAACTTAACAGTGGATGATGTTTTGTTCACAGTACCTGCTGCTAAAATACCAATTTTGTATGGCCTTCCTAAAGTCCACAAGGACCGTTTCAACCCACCTATGAGACCTATTGTGTCTGGACGTGGGTGGGTTATGGGACCCTTATCGATATATTTACAGAAATAGCTTTCACCTTATTTAAGCGATGTACGTAGTTATATTAGAGATACACCTGACTTCTTGTTAAGCTTAAGAGAATGGTTTAATATGAATGAACATGCCAACTTTTTGATGGTAGTTATGGACATCCAGTCATTATTCACAGTTATTCCTCATGAGTATGGTGTCCAGGCAATAAGGGAACTTCTTTTAAGAAAGGGACAGATGGACGGAAAACAAATAGAAACAGTGTGTGAGTTAACACTTGTATTAGAAAATAATTATTTTGTTTTTAATGACAATATCTACCATCAAATATCAGGTGTAGCGATGGGCACACCTATAGCCAACACATACGCAAACTTGGTATTGGACAAATAGGAATGTGAATATGTATATAATGAATCTAATTATTATTCAGATAAAGTTGCTTATTTTAAAAGTTTTGTAGATGACATTTTCTTTTTGTGGCAGGGTGATGAAAATTAATTAACTTCTTTTATTAAATATTTGAATATTAGTACTTCTTTTCTTAGATTTTCAATGATCTGTTCTGAGTCATGTGTGAATTTTTTAGATGTCACTATTGAACATATTGGTTCACAAATTGAGACTTCTGTTTTTAAAAAACCTGTACATATGAATAAAATATTACATCGTACCAGTATGCATGCCCCACATATTCTTAAGGGCATTACAAAGGCACAATTTTTAAGGACAAGTAGGCTTAATACTTCTACTGCAACTTATTTACAACAGGCTAATGAATTTAAGTAGTTTTATAGAAAGGGGTTATAATGTAAAAAGTCTTGACGATTAAATTAATGATATATTTCAACAAAGAGCATCTATAGCTAAACCTTATTTTTATATGGAAGGACATGAACTGAACAGTGTGGGAAAGCCTAATAATAATGTAGAAAAAATGTTATGTTATGACTTATAATAGAAATACATCTCAGATACGAGATATTAATAATTGGTGCATACCAAGATCTTTGCCTGAATTACATTCTGTCATAGATTTAACACCTAGTTTTCCTATAGAAATTCAGCTAGTTTGAAGCAGAAACTATGTTATAAAAACATGAATATGAAAGAAAAGTTAAGTATAAATAAAAATTTTACAATGTCTTGTTATAGTTGCACTTGTGAAGTTATAAATAAGATGAACTATTTTATTCATCCAACAAGTGGTAAAGAATTTAAGTTTAATTGCTTTGCAACATGCAATAGCACACATATCGTTTACCTTGCTACCTGTAAAACATGTACGACCTTTTATATAGGCAAGTCAACTAGATGTTTAAGGGATCGTATTATTGAGCATAGATCTGATACTAGGAGAAATGTTATGACCAATTCCCTAGCGAAACATACTAATGAATTTGGTGATGGCTATTGATATAAGAAAAGGCGATTTAAGTAATATGTTGGAAATTAAAGAATATGAGTGGATACTGAGAATGAATGCTGATGTTCCACCAGGTATTAATCAGAATATTTCATTAAAACCAGTGTTAAAACACTTGCAAATGTGTTTGCAGTAGCTGTGTTTTACTTTAAGGATGTTCATCGTGTTTCACTGTTGCAGTCATTACATTTGGGTAATCTGCTGGCAGGTTGCCCTCAGTCGACCTGATTAACAAAGTCTTGGGTCCTGCATCGGTTGCTGTCCCTTCTTCCATGACATCAGGTCGTCAGGGGTATAAAACATGCAGCCGACGCCATTACATCAGTCTTTCTTGCCACACGGTGCCTGAAGCAGAAGCAGTTCGCAAGTGCCGGTCTGCCGACTCCTGAAATTTTCGTTTTGAGTTTCAGAACCGAAGTCTTCAACTAAAAGCTAAGTACCCCGTTGGGGAAACTTTTTCTTGCTCCTTACCGATGTCAGTAAAAGTTAATAATTGCATTACTTGTGGGAAGCAAATACCTCATAAGGATTTTCATTTGTACTGTATTCTTTGCCTAGACCCTGACCACGACGTACCTTGCTGTCGGTTTTGTGCTTTATTTAATCAGCGCACTATCCATCATCTGTACATTTTTGCTACTAAATATTTCGACTCTAGGTTTAATTATCCAGAAATTATGTCGGTTAGCCATCCGACTACCGGAATACCGAAAAAACGCAAAGAAAAAGAAAGAGACAGACCATTGAGGTCCAAAACTGCCGACGATGCTTCTCCTAAACCAGTCGCCAGTACTCAGTGAGGCGCTTTCGCAGCCCCTGGTACCTGCTACTTCTGATTCGCAGGCCTCTACTGAGACCCATTCGGAGTCCGGTATGCCGCGAGATGCTTCACATATGAAACCCATGGATGTCTCTACCTTGGATGGGTCCGGAGCCACTGAGCAGGCACCGGCTTCTGAGAGTGTATTCAGGCCTACAGACTTGCATATTAAACCGACTCCAACTTCAGTACTAAGGCCTAAATCCCGATCTATGTCTAAAAAACTGACGCCCAGGCTACATGTTCAGGCCCCTGTGCCTAAAAAACAAATGATGAAAATGGCTGAAGATTTAATTACTCTAATCAGGGGTAGTCAAACCCCCCCCCCCCCAAGAGACCTAGGATTGAACTTGACTATGAATCTTTAGAACAGGACTCTGTTTCTTCTGACTCTTCTAATGATCTGGATTTGTCCATACCTACTTATGAGGACTCTGATGCAGAGGATTCCATTCCCTCTGCCTCTCCGCTTGAGGATTTCTCTTTTGGGGAAACTTTACATGCCTTAAGGAAGCATTTCCACTGGGAAAGTAAGGATTTCTCTTAATCCAAAAACAGGCTTAGGGATTTCCTTCTTCTTCTTCCTCAGCATAGGCCTTTGGCTATACCTCCTGTACTAGACATTGTTGGTGATGTGTTTTCGGAATCCAGTATGGCCCTTGATTCCTTGCCTCCAGCCCCTAGCAAACCAGGCAGGTACTACAGGTTTCCTGAGTCCCACAAATTCCTTTTCAAGAATCCTGTTGCGGACCCTGAAACCATTTCTCAGAGGCCCAAGGGCATTAATGCTTCTACTGCTAAAAATTCTACCCCTTCTGATAGAGACTCCAGGGCGCTGGATAGATGGGGTAAAAAGGTTTATACTTCTGCAACCGTAGCAATCGGAGCTTTAAACTGTCAATTCCATATCCTAAAATATCAACAGCATATCATGGGACTGCTTAAACAGAAAATTATGTTGATTTCTGACTGTGTGGAGAATAAAGATTTCCAGGATTTATTGCATTCAGCTGAACAAGCTGGCAAACATACTTTGCAGTGTGGTTTTGATTCTTTAGAGGCCTCTTGCAGGGCTACTGTTACTGAGTCTTTGCTTAGAAGGCATGCTTGGCTTAAGGAGCAATCTCTGCCTGATCATGTTAAAGCAAAACTTTTGGATGCTGCTTTACAGCAGGAATGCCTGTTTGGCAATGAGGCTGAAGAAGTTCTAAAAAAAGATGGAAGATAAAGCTAAATCTATGCAAACTGTGAAAGATTTCTTACAAGTACAACCTCCTAGATTTAGTAGGCACTGGCCTACTAAGAACTGGTCCTTTCCAGCTCCTTCCAGAGCCACTCCAGCCAAACCCAGATATTCCAAAAGCACCAGGTTTCAGTCCCACGGGACTTTCAGAACTAAGTAATGGGGTGCTTCCACTTCCAAATCTGGAAACAACAAGGCACCACCCTATGGTAAACAGTCTCAATGACTTCTCTTTAAAATCACTAAGCACTTAACCTCTTAGCCGCCCCTTTGGGGGGAAAACTGGCTCTTCATTCAAGCAACTGGCAACTTATAACCCAGGACAAATGGGTTTTAAATATAGTGTTCCAGGGATACAGATTTCATTTCCACACGCTGCCAACTCCAAACGGGTGGCCAGACCTGCCCCCATATTACTGGGCAGAAGCTCAGAAACATGTACTTTCCCTCCTAAACATGGGGGCTATTTAACTAGTACCAGAAGAGGAAAAGGGACAAGGTTTCTATTCCAGACTTTTCCTGGTACCCAGAAAAGACAAATCATGGCGTCCAATTCTGGACCGGTCTACTCTAAACACCTTTCTGGACATTCCAAAATTCAAGATGCTGACTCTTCACCAGTTACTTCCTATGCTAGGCAAGGATGCCTGGTTGGCAACTCTAGATTTAAAAGAGGCTTACCTGCATATCCCAATCAGGGAATCTTGCAGAAGATACCTACGCTTCAAAGCAGGCTGCATGCATTATCAGTTCTCTGCACTGCCCTTTGGCTTGTCTACTGCGCCCAGGGTATTCAGAAAGTGCCTGTCTCCAGTAATTGCATTTTGCAGGCAAAGAAATATTCAAATATAGCCATACCTGGACGATTGTCTAATTCAGGCAGAAAACCAGGCCATTCTTCTAAAACATCTGGCGTTTGTAAAAAGAGTTCTAACTTATCTAGGGTACACCATAAACGAAAATAAATCTCAACTGGTACCCTCTCAAAAAATTACATTCCTAGGTGCAAGCTTGAATACAACTGCCCAGATGGCTTTCCTTGCGCCAGAAAAGCAAATTCATTTGGTGACTTCAAACAGGTGGCCACAAAAAGCCTGCTTATTTGTAAGGCAAATACTGCAAGCCTTGGGGTTCATGGCCTCCTGCATTCTTCTGATTCCATATGCAATACTGCGTATGAGAAAACTTCAGTGGCACTTAAAAATATTATAGAGTCAACATTGTCACAGCCTGGAAACAATGATTCCTATCATACCTTGCCTGCGCCTAGAGTTCCTATGGTGGGCAGAGGCCTGCCACCAAAACAAGGGACTGCCATTCACACCACCCCCTGCCACCCAAACCCTAACAACAGACACATCAGACTATGCATGCGGGGCTCATCTGGCAGGGAAGTGCATTCAGGCCAAATGGAGCCCAAATCAAATGCACCTTCATATCAATCAAAAAGAAGTGCCAGCTGTACAGAATGCACTGACAGCATTCAAGGACTACCTTCATCCAGTACAGTTACTGATAAAGACGGACAACACCACAGTTATGTGGTACATAAACAAGCAGGGGGGTACACATTCTTACCCCCTTTGCAGACTAGCCATGGCATTGTGGAACATGGCCTTGAGCTACCAAGTACAACTACAAGCCCATTTCCTGCCAGGAAAGCTGAATGTTCTGGCAGACAAACTAAGCAGAAAATCTCATGGACCCACACGAATGGAAACTGGAACCATGGATTTTCAACATGTTGACATGCAAATGGTGGAGCCCAGACATAGATCTTTTTGCCTCACCCCAGAACTACCAGTTGGACAAATTTTGCACAAGAACTCATCACAAATAACCTGGAAAGTGGATGCTCTGTCCTTCAGCTGGAAAAACCTATCAGTCTATGCCTTTCCCCCTCTGCCTCTGCTCTCCAGAGTTCTACTAAAAGTCAAACAGGAGAAACCAAAAATGATTTTGATTGCTCTAGTCTGGCTTCGCCAACACTGGTACCCACTCCTGCATAGTGTCACACATTTCACCGTGGCACCTGCCTTAGATACCTTCCTTACTGTCTCAGCAGGAGAACCAAATTCTGCACCCTCGGCTCCAAACATTGAATCTTGCAGCTTGGCTAATCACTTAAATTCCCTTTTAGCATCCCTCAGCAAACCTGTGATGAATGTAATTTTGGAGGCGAGAAAACCTAGTACTAGAAAATCTTATGCTGACAAATGGAAAAGATTCTGTGCCTGGAATCAGTCTCAAGGGATGAGCACAGCAGTGCCCAGTTTACCTCAGATTTTGCAATACTTAACTGAGATGCTTCACAAGGGCTTGTCTTTTTCTTCCGTAAAAATCCATGCCTCGGCCATTTCAGCTCACTACAACACAGAACAACCTCTTCTCTCATCCTCTTCTAAAGCAGTATCTCAGAGGGGCCAAAAACTTGTGCCCACCCCCTGCCTGGGACCTTAACTTTGGATTGGAGAAACTCACTCTAACTCCTTTTGAGCCAGCTGCTACTGCAGACTTAAACTTTCTTTCCTGGAAAACAGCCTTCCTTTTAGCAATCACTTCAGCTAGAAGGATATCTGAATTACAGGCCCTTATGACAGTGGAGCCTTTCATCATCTTTCATGCGGACAGGGTGTCTCTTAGGACCAATCCATCCTTCATGCCCAAGGTGGTGTCCAGTGTGGCTCTTAATCAGTCCATTCATTTGCCAACTTTCTTTCCCAATCCACAGAAAAAGGGGAAGCGGTTTCTGCATCCATTGGATGTACACAGACAACTTAGATTCTACTTGGACATGACTAAATCTTGAAGAAAATCTGAACTGCTGGTAGCATTTGCTGCAGGGGCAGAGGGGAAGGCTATTTCAAAGCAAACCATTTCTAAATGGATAAACCATTGTATTCATTTCTTTTATAAGCACCATGGAAAACCTATCCCCCAGGGGATCAGATCTCATTCCACCAGGGCTGCATCTACTTCAACAGCCTTTCTTAGAGGTGTTCCTACCAGGGATATTCTAGAAGCTGCTACCTGGAGTTCAGTTCATACTTTCACCAAGCATTATCACTTACCAATTTTCTCAAAATCCAGAGCTGGCTTTGCCACTGCTGTTTTGCAGGGCATTATAGCTGGTCCTAATGCTGTATAAATCCATCCTCCCAACCATAGCTTTGGAAATCTACCCAAATGTAATGACTGCAACAGTGAAACATGATGAACATAGTACAGTTGTGTACACTTACCACAAATGTAGATGTACAAGTGTATTCACTGTTGCAGTCCTGGTTACCCTCCAGTCCCCTGTTTTTCTCTTACTATACCTCTACTTTCTTTTACTATGCTTAAAAGCCTTTTTGGTGTATTTGCTTTGTTTGGAGGTTTGTTTTTGTGTTTTTAATTTTATATATAATATTTATTGCTCCCCATTTGGGGGGCACCTGACATCTGGGGCAAGAAAAACTGATGTAATGGCATCGGCTGCATGTTTTATACCCCTGACAACCTGACATCATGGAAGAAGGGACAGCAACCGATGCAGGACCCAAGACTTTGTTAATCGGGCAAACTGAGGGCAACCTGCCAGCAGATTACCCAAATGTAATGACTGCAACAGTGAATACACCCGAACATCTACATTTATGGTAAGTGTACACAACTGTACTTTTTAATTGAACACTGATTGATTATTAATTATGGGCTGCGTGTGATTATATACAAGTCAAATGTTTTAACTTTGGTTATACACTGATGAAGGGTTTTTTGACTTGAAAGCTTTGCTCTTAATAAATTTGCGTTATCCAGTCGTCTTGCTTTTATTCAGACTTCAGTACGTGGACTGTGATTTTATTTTGTATCTTGCTTCTCTGAATGTTCCTCAAAGCTCGGATCCAGATAGGGGTTATATCATCTCTCCCATTGGATCCGTAAGCCTTCCTGCCACTGCCCGTACAGTTTTATCTCCTTCTCAGATCCATCTTTTGGTTTCAGAGCCCCAGGATCCAACAGTTCTGAGAGTTCTGGTGTCAGAACAGAAGAGGATTTGCGTCGTAGACCCCAGTAGTTTCCCTGACTAGTTCTGCTCCTGTTCCTTCGGATCAGGACAGGTCTTGGAGCTGAAGCTTCTGTGTCGGATCTGTGGGGCCAGGATTGACTCAAGATGATGTTGGAGCCATCCCTACCCCTTGGAGCCTCTACATTAATTAGCTCGGGTCCAGTTACCTCTTGGAGGCATGAATCCGGACGAAGTCATGATCTGCCTGTGCTGGAAGTTTTGCTCTAGTGCAGCTGGCCACGGCTTCTAAAGCTCTAGTTCCCTTTGAGGTTGTGGAAAGGGTTTTCTTTCATTCTAGGGATCAGGTCCCTTATACGTCCTCTGATCCTACCCCTTTTCCTTCTATGGTTCTGAGCTCTGATCCCATCAGATCTACTCCACAGGGATAGCCAGTTCCATGTAGCTTCCAGACAGTTCGCACGGAAGAACTCTTTGGACACCTCCCCAGAACAACCTGTTAAGGAGGTTCACCAAAAGAGAACATGTAAGAGGAGGCACATAGATTCATCCTTGGAATCTTTCACAGAAGATACTGATTTTGATAAAGGGGAAGGATCTCCCAGGTCATCACCTATTGATGTCTCAATTGGAGATATTTTGGCGATCCTTAAGCAGCAAAGTGGTTTAGTGCTGGCGCATCTACTTCTTGGGTGACTCCCCTGGCTGATGAGCTTTTCAACCTAGTCTCTTATTGGGCGTGGAAGGAATCTGATTTGGTTGAAGCTATCCCATGCCGCCCATACAAGATGTTAGCCTCTACAAAAGGATAAACTCCATTGGAGCAAAGGAGTCCCTGCTGATGTAGTGATTGTGGAGGCAGCCACCAAAATGGAGTTAGCAGAACAGAACTCATCTGTCCACCCCTCTAACAGAGAGTCTAGGCCGTTGGACAGATTTGGTGAATGTGTTTACTTCAACGACTTTTACCTTGAGGTCACTGAATTACCTGGCACACTTTACAAGACTATAGAGAGATTTGACCAAAGAACTATCAACATTTCTCTAGGAGTCCATGTCTGCAGAGGATTATAAAAGATCATCTTCTCAGCTGGCCACTCTTCTTTCCATTTCCATTGTGTCCATAAGGTTGATTTCGTATGCAGCAGAGGGTATCTCATGGGTGGCCAGTACAGGCATTGCGATAAGGCGGCATGCCTGTATGTGGTTATGCGATTTTGCAGAGCCTTTCAAATCTTCTTTCATCAATGCTTCCTTTGATGGAACATTCTTGTTTGGCCCTTCTGTGAAAGAAATGCTTTCATGCAGAGAACAAGAAGGAAAGACTCTGTCTGCTGTAGGGATTTGATTTTCTACCCCTCGAGGATCCTTTTCAAATCAGAGAGGTGGCAAGAAAATGTTTCTGTAAATCCCAGGGATCTTTCCAGGGCTCACACAGAGACAACCCCTTCAGAGGCAGAGGAGTGAGTTCAAATGGAACGACGTCCTCATAGAAGAGGAGGCCCACAAAGTCAGGGTTCCCGAGATTCCTTTACAGATGGACCCTTTCAGTGTTCCTGAAGTGCTTGCCCGACTGCCTGCCTCTGGAGGCAGTTGGGGGACGATTGTCTTTGGACCCAGATGCCTGGGCTGCTATAGCAAAAGTTTCTTGGGTGCTAAAAATAATATCCAGAGATTACTTAGTACCATTTTCCCAAGTACCCACTTCCAAATGAAGGAAGGTCCCCGATGTTCCACCCCATCAGAAGGAAGCTGCAGCAGGAGAAATTCAAAAGCTGCTGAACAAGACCGTTATCCAGGAGGTCCCATCAGACCAAACAGAATTCAGAACTTACTCAAGGTTCTTTTTTGTGTCAAAGAAGACAAGTGACCTTAGACTAATTTTGGATTTAAGCAGCCTGAACCAATTTGTGAGAAAATCAAAGTTCCAAATGGTCATGGTTCATTCAGTCCATTCTACCTCCTTTACACAAGGACAATTGTAATGTGCTCCATCGATCTTCAGGACCCATACTGTACCTGCCCTTTGAACTCACCACAACCCCCAGGGTGTTTACCAAGTGTATGGCAATGAGAGCAGTTCACCTGAGACTGCAAGAAGTCTGAGTGTTTCCATATCTAGATGACTGGCTTCTCACCGCTCCAACCATGCATCTCCTAGAACAGTCCAAGGATTATTTGCTCCAGATTTGCCAGTCACTAGGCATAACAATCAATATTTCCAAGTTCGGACTGCTACCATTTCAGAGCCTGGAGTTCATTGGTGCCAGTCTAAACACAATAAATCAGATTGCTTCTTTACACACACAGTGTATGCACAATTAGATCTCAAGTGCATCATATTCTTTCTCATCTTGCCAGGCTTATTCTTAGAGCTTTAGGTTCCATGACAGTGTCAATAGTACTAGTCCCATTAGCACATTACTATATGCATGTTCTTCTGTGGACTCTAGCTGTTCAATGGTCTATTCTTCGACAGCCGATATTTCCAGTCAAACTTACTCAGATATGCAAAAGTTATATTCACTGGTGAATCCAATCAGATGACCTTTACATAGGCCGGCCCTTTGTTCTATCCCCCCCCCCCCCCCCCGATTATTTATTTATTTTACATTTGTTGACCGGGCTAATCCAACTGGATACATGTCCATTTTCAGTGGAGGCCCGAGGAGAAAAGCTCCAGTAAAAAAACATCTTAAAAACATATTAAAAACATCCTCAGAAAAAAGCACAGAGACATATCGTACAACTATTAGAAAACAACATTAACATAGAATGATGCATCATCAGATTAACAAAAATTTACAATTTACATATTTTGATTTGTAAAAATTTATAAATACCAATAGCCACAGTGATCATGGATGCCTCCCAACTTGGACGTGTGCATTTCTTGGGAATGACAGTCCAAGGTATGGGGTCCCCCCAAGACGCCAATTCACATGTCAACATCCTGGAGATGAGAACAGTCCTTTTAGCATTGCAGGCATTTCAAGATGCTCTTCCTGTAGGGACCATTGTGATTTAAACAGACATGTCTGTGGTCTGGTACATCAGCAAACAAGGAGAGCTCGATTTTATCCCTATGCCAAAAAGCTATGTGAGTGTGACAATGGACGATCTTCTCCAACCACTTTCTAGTAGCAATGCACATTCCTGGGAAATCTACCATACTAGCTGACAAACTCAGCAGGTCCATTGTGATGCCTCATGAGTGATCTCTAAATCAGTCAGTGGCAGAGAAAGATGTTCTTCGTTTTCCATTGCTGCAGTCCTTACTATTGGGTATAGTCCGCATCCAGTCAGCCCGAATACCAGAGTATAAGGCTGACGTCGGTCAGGGCGCATTAGACTGACGTCAGTACGTCAGGGTACTAATGCGCATGACCGGCGTCATATCCTCAGTCTTTTTTGCCGCGTGGTCCGATGCAGAAGCAGTTTTGCGAGTGCAGGTTGGCGTTCTGAAATATTTCCGAAACCGGAGTTTCAGACCGAATCAGAGTTGGCTAAGTACCCCGTTGCGGAACATTTTGTTTTTTCTTGCCTCAGTATTTAACCGGATGTCAGAAAAAGTGAATAACTGTATTTCTTGTGGGAAACAAATACCTCATAGGGATTACCATACATTGTGTATACCTTGTTTAGGGCCTGAGCACGACGTTGTTGGTTGCCGCTCTTGTGCTAGGTTTAACAAACGCACTATTAAGAGGAGGTTAGACTGTGCCAGATTAGTGTTTGGGAAGCGTTGCAATTATAAAATGCCGTCGGATGCTCCGACGCCCGCTTCGTCCAAGAAGCGCAAGGACAAAACAGCGAAGCCTAGGGTTGATGAACCGGCAGTCCCGGACGTCGGTTCTTTAGGAGGCTCAGTGGAGCCTGAGGTTTTGCCAGGAGTTTCTATGGAGTCTCAGGCAGAAACTTTACTGTTACAGGATGTACCCTCTCAGGAGGCAGGCCAGGCTGAGGGGGCTTCTCAGGTAACTATTCTTCCCTCTCTTCCCAAAGTAGTTAGAGCCTCTCCTTCTGTTGCCAAAACTTCTTTTAGAGGTAGGCCAAGTTCAGCTTCAGTAGGGGCTTCTCCTAGCATTTCGGGTTCTGTACCTAAGAAACATATGCTTAAAATGGCAGAAGATTTGATTACTATGATTAGAGGTTCTATGGGCCCTCCTGATAAGAGGCCTAGGGTGGAACCAGAGTTTGACAGTTTTGAACAGGGTTCAGGGGCTTCTGAGTCTTCTGCGGAAGATTTGCAGGAGTATCCTCATTATTCTGATTCTGATGTGGATGATGCCACTCCTTGACTTCTCCTCCTGAGGATTTTTCATTTTCAGAGACTCTGCATTCCATGGGGAGCACTTTAAATGGGAAGGCCAGGACTACTCTGATTCCAGGAAGAGGCTTAGGGAATTCTTGTTTTTACCCCAGCATAGGCCCTTAGCTATACCTCCTGTGTTAAATGTGGTGGAAGATGTTTTTGCAGAGGCTTCCTGAACCCTGATTCTTTGCCTCCTGCTCCTGTTAAACCTGATAGGTACTATAGGGTGCCCGAAGCTCATAAGTATTTGTTTAAGAGTCCTAGGGCGGACCCAGACACTGTTTCTCAGGGGCCTAAAGGTGTTAAGGCCTCTGTGGTTAAAAATCCTGTTCCCACTGACAAAGAGGCAAGGGCGTTGGATAGGTGGGGTAAGAAAGTGTATACTTCTTCCACTCTAGCCATGAGGCGTTGAATTGTCAGTTTCACATGCTGAAATATCAAAATTATCTCCTTTCACAATTGAAATCTAAGGTGGATGCTTTGGCGGAAGGTATTGATTGTAAAGAATTGCTGGATTTAGTTTATGTGTCTGAACAAGTGGGCAAGCATTCTTTGCAATGTGGTTTTGATGCTGTGCAGGCCTCCTCGAGGGTGGCTGCCACTAGTTCTGTTCTTCGCAGGCATGCCTGGTTGAGGGATCAAAATTTGGCTGAGCATGTTAAGACAAGGATTTTGGATGCTCCTTTACAGTCTGATGTGTTGTTTGGTTCACCTGTGGAAGCAGTTTTAAAGAAAATGGAGGACAAAGCTAAGTCTATGCAAACTGTTAAAGATTTTTGCAGGTACAGCCACCAAGTTTAGTAGAAATTGGCCTGCTAAGGGGTGGACATATCCTGCTTATGATTCCCAGTCTAGGGGTAGGTCTAGACGTGGTAGGGGCAGAGCTCAAGGTTCTTTTAGGCCTAGAACAGGGAGTTCACCTGCTCAGACTTCTGGTGAGGGCAGGGGTCAGTCCTTTCGTAAACAGACCCAATGACCTGCCTTTTCAGCTGCCAGTAGATTCTCGCCTGGCAGCTCCTTTGGGAGGACGACTGTCTCTTTTCAAAGAAAATTGGGATTTAATTACTCAAGACAGATGGGTGTTGGACATCATTCACCACGGTTACAGATTTTATTTCCATACAATGCCCCCTTTCAAAGGCATGCCAGACGTTCCTCCTCCACAAAGAAGAGAGGCTCACAGGCAAGTTTCTCAGTTACTCCAAATGGGGGCCATTCAGCCAGTCCCTGTATCAGAAAGGGGCCTAGGATTTTATTCTCGCATGTTCCTAGTACCAAAGAAGGGGAACACGTGGAGACCGATTTTGGATTTATCTCTACTCAACACTTATCTGGACATTCCCAAGTTCAAGATGTTGACGTTACAACAGCTTTTACCCCTGCTGGGCAAAGATCACTGGATGGTAACTTTAGATCTCAAGGAAGCTTACCTTCATGTGCCTATCAGGCTAAGTTGCAGGAAGTATCTGCGGTTTCGAGCTGGAGATTCTCATTATCAGTTCTCTGCATTGCCCTTTGGCTTATCTACTGCGCCCAGAGTATTCACAAAGGTTCTGTCTCCAGTGATAGCTTACTTCAGGCTACAAGGAATTCAAATCTATCCTTATTTAGACGACTGCCTGCTTCTGGCTCAAGAAAAGGAAGACCTTCTACAGCATCTGGAATATGTTATAGCAGTGCTAAGATGCCTAGGGTATTCTGTGAACGAAATAAAGTCCAGTCTAGTACCCTCTCAAGACATGTGCTTTCTGGGTGTGAGACTGAATACAGCAGCCCAGATGGCCTTTTTAACCCCGGACAAACAAAAGAGTCTATCACTTTACTTCCATCAACTATCTCATCAGTCCGTGCTGACTGCAAAGACAGTCCTTCAAGCATTAGGGTTCATGGCATCTTGTATTCTGGTGCTTCCCAATGCCAAACTGCATATGAGGAAGTTACAATGGTATCTCAAAATGTATGGACACAGCACTGCCAGGATTTAGACACTGTCATTCAAATAATACCTTGCCTTCAAAGAGAATTTTTGTGGTGGGCTCAGGAATGTCACCTAAACAAGGGACTCTCTGTGACCCGGCCAGAGGCGAGTCAGCTTTTAACGACAGATGCCTCGGATTTTGCTTGGGGAGCTCATCTAAATGGAAAGTGGATACAAGACAAGTGGCCTGCCAGACTACAGCATCTACATATCAACATGAAGGAGATGTTAGCAGTCCAGTTCGCATTACTGGCTTTCAAGGAGTTACTTCTTCCAGGGCAGGTGTTGATTCTAACAGACAACACAACTGTCATGTGGTACATCAACAAACAAGGGGAACGATTCTTATCCTCTATGCAGGCAAGCAATGATTTTATGGGAGACTGCGCACGCTTGCACCTAACTCTTCAGGCAAGGTTTCTGCCAGGAGCACAGAACTCGTTAGGAGATGTGTTAAGCAGACAAATCATGGATCCCCACAAGTGGAAACTGGATCTTCATGTATTTCAGAAATTGACAGTGTCATGGGGAACTCCAGACATAGATCTGTTTGCTTCTCCACTAAACCACCAGCTGCCACAGTTTTGCACAAAGGGGTTTCATCACACAGCTTGGAAAGTGGATGCTCTGTCTTTCAGTTGGACAAACCTTCATGTGTATGCCTTTCCACCTCTGCCTCTTCTTCCAAAGGTACTGTTAAAGGTCAGACAGGACAGGCCAAGGATGATTTTGATAGCTCCAGATTGGCCTCGGCAACACTGGTACCCACTACTACGGAGTCTGGTAATGAAGCCTCCATGGCCTTTACCTTTGATTCCACATCTGTTATCCCAGACGGACGGTCATCTGCTCAATGTCAAGCTTCACTCTCTTCATCTGACAGCCTGGCATATTCTGTGTTGAAACACAGCAGGTCTCAACTTCCTCAACAAGTTTTAAATGTGATTATGGAAGCTAGAAGACCTAGTACAAGGAAAGTGTACGCAGAAAAATGGAAGAGATTTTTATTTTGGAGTAAAGCAAAGAATTTGGAGATTTCTGAGCCTAATTTGAGTGTGGCTCTTCAATATCTTACTGAGTTACTGGACAAGGGTCTGTCCTTCTCTTCCATTAAGATTCATGCTGCAGCAATCTCAGCTCACTATGATTGTGACCCACCATTGTTTTCGCATCCTTTGTTCAAGCAGTTTCTTAGAGGGGCAAAGAATATAAGACCCCCACGTAAAGCTCCTACTCCTGCTTGGGATCTCAATTTTGTGTTGGAAAAACTTACTCTACAACCTTTTGAGCCTACGGCTACTGCTGAATTGAAATATTTGTCATGGAAGACTGCTTTTTGTTGGCTATTACTTCTGCAGAAGGGTGTCTGAGTTGCAGGCCCTTATGGCAGTCGAGCCCTTTTGATTTTCCATAAGGATAGGGTATCATTACGTACTAATCCTTCCTTTATGCCTAAGGTGGTTTCTAGTGTGGCTTTAAACCAAACTATTCATTTGCCTACTTTTTATGCAGACCCCAAAATAAAGGGGAAAAGATTTTGCATACTTTAGATGTACACAGGCAATTGCGTTATTACTTAAGCAGGACTAAGGATTTTAGGCAGTCTCAGCAGTTGTTTGTTTCTTTTGCTTTGAGTTCATGAGGGCAAGCCTGTGTCAAAACAAACTATTTCTAGGTGGATTGGCTTTTGCATTGCATTTTGTTATTCCCATCATGGCAAGGAGATTCCAGCTGGGATTAGGCCTCATTCCACTAGGGCTACTGCCACTTCAACAGCATTTCTACGGGGTGGCAACTAAGGATATTTTGGAAGCAGCTACTTGGAGTTCAGTGCATACTTTCTCTAAGCATTATCACCTTCCTATCTACTCTAAGTCTAGGGCTGGTTTTGCCACAGCTGTTTTGCAAGGCATGTTGTCAGCTCCTGCTTCTTTATGATTTGCCAGCCTCCCTTACCTCTGCTTTGGGATTCTACCCAATAGTAAGGACTGCAGCAATGGAAAACGAAGAACATAGTACAGTTTTGTACCTACCATAAATGTAGATGTTCGAGGATTCCATTGCTGCAGTCCAATTTACCCTCCCTCCTTCCCCTCTGTGTTTAGGGGTGGTTGTGTAGGTGAGTTTACATGCTTATATTTTTGTATATATTGTTCATGTTTTGGTGCAGGTATTTTGGGCCTTGTCTTTTTAGGGTCTTCTGACATCTGGGGCAAGAAAAGACTGAGGATATGACGCCGGTCATGCGCATTAGTACCCTGACGTACTGACGTCAGTCTAATGCGCCCTGACCGACGTCAGCCTTATACTCTGGTATTCGGGCCGACTGGATGCGGACTATACCCAATAGTAAGGACTGCAGCAATGGAATCCTCGAACATCTACATTTATGGTAGGTACAAAACTGTACTTTTTCCATCACTGGGCCCAACTTTGCTACAGTCTTTTTGCTTCATCCCACAAAAAAAATGCAGCAGGTACTTTGCCCTGATCCCCCCTCAGGGGGAGTCACAGAGAGATGCTATAGTCCATCTTTGGTCCTCCGATCACACCTATCCCCCAGTACCTCTGATCACAAAATTCTTACAGAAAGCCAGCAGGTTGAGGAACTCTGTTATCCTCATTGCCCCATTTTGGCCTCACCAAGTCTGGTTATTCTTCCTTTGATTTCATCTTCATTATCCTCCTTGGATACTGGATCCCAGTCCAGACCTCCTGTCGCATCTCTTTGGGATAAGACACCTCAGTATTGCATCCCTCAAACTAACTGCATGGTTTCTCCAGTTCCACTAATATCCAGACAGCCCAGGTTTTCTTTCCCAGTGAACAACATATTTTTATCCTCACAATAAGACTCCACTAAAAGGATTTATAAAAGCAAATTGAAAAGATTGGTGTAATGTATCAGCAAGCAAGGAACACAAGGTCACCTCCATTTGTTCCCAGGAATCCCTGTCAGCCCTCCATTCTCCTGTAAAACTTGGGTAGTAGGGAATTGTCCAGCTTGCTGGCCCCTCCTGTTTGGTGCTTCTACTAGTCTACAGTCACTGACTTCCAAGGAGAAGTGCACCTCAGCATGCCTGTTTTCCTTTGACTGCGTAGTGCACATACACTAATTGGCAGAGCAGGATTGGCCAACTTGAAACTCCAATAGTTGTTACCGATGTGGCAAGACAAAGCTGCCTTCCTCCTTCCCAGGATGCCATTAGCATCCATCATCCCCAGGCTTCTCCTGCAGACATCTGAGATGCTAATACAATTTGGGTCACCTATAGCATAGCTGGAGCTTTCTCCTTCTATGCCAGAAAGCTGGTTAACCACCGTGATTTGTTTTGTCACTGGGGAGAGCCATAATGCATCCTGTCTGCATCCCCGACCACCACCAGATGCAACAGGTTCTTTTTACCTAAACCCCCTCCATACAGCAGATAACATAGGATGTAGTCCGTCAGTGGTCCATGGTACTTTTGTACACCTTTCCCACTGATAATGGCATTTCTGCAGAAAGTCAAATTGAGCAGACCCAAAGTCAGTCTTATTGCCCCATTCTGGCTGTGGCTATTGTGTTTTTTTCGTTTGTGGTATTTCTTGATAGGGAATACCATTTCCTCTGACCTCACAGAGGCCTATTGTCTCATCTCTCTGGCAGACTTTACCTGGACCTTCAGTCCCTAAAATTGACCTCATGGTTTCTCCAATTCATTTAATGACCATGGACCCAGCATACCTTTCTAGGTTGGTCCAGATCATTACGGCAACCAAAATCCCACTACTGGAAGTGGAGAAAATTTCTTTATGGCCAGACAAATGAGAGGTTTACCCTAATTCAGTACCTGTACCTGCATATGACTGAAATCACTGTTGCAGTATTCCAGACAAATGGGTTATGACTGCTGACATCCGGACATGGTGCAAAAGCTTTACCTTCTGTAGGTTGTACATTCGATGCATGACTTCACTTCATATGTGTTTGGGTATAAATATGGATGTATGAGCATGGATCTTTAGACTGTCTTGCTGCCAGTCTGAACACCGGTCATGCATCCATAGGACTGTTTGCTGTTTGGTTATTGGTGCCTTTGCTTTGTTCATTTCATCCAGGTAAATGCTCTGTTGGGGAACCTTCCTTTTTACCTTGCTGTTTATTGTTTAAAAGATGTAGATGTTAACTAGGAGAGGTAAGTGGAAGTGTGGTAGGCAGATTCAATACAAGGATTTGCATACCAAGTGTCTGTTTGCTTAGGCCAACACATGATCACAGTTCCTGTTCTAGTTGTCAATCATTCATTCCAAAAACCCTTGGGTCTAGGCCTTTCTAAGCACCTGGCCTAGTCCAAGATGGCTGACTCCTCATCCTTGAACATCTCTGTTCTGCTGAAGAAAAAGCTAAAGAGGCCTTGCTTGGATCAGGAGTCCAATGTTTTTGACTCTGATGTACCCATTGAGGTTACAGAACCCACAGTATGTCAGACTTCTGCTCAGTTGCCTGCTACTGAGACCCTGTCAAAGGCTGGCATGGTTCCTGAGGCCTTGCAGACTGCAAGCACATCAAAGGAACCGCACATAATAATTTCGGAAGAATCACATGGTGTCCCACAAATTTTAGTTAAGGAAGAGATCCCAGGCTCTCTAATACAGGTCAGACGGTTTCCAAACCTTCATACCTCATCCAGGCATACATCACACTTGAAAAGTAAAAAAAATGATTAAGCATGTGGCATCTCCCTCACCAGCTAGGGAGAAAGACTGTATGGGCTTTTCGCAGGGGTTGTTTAAAACAATTATGTTCTTAAAACCTCCCTTCTTTGGGTCTCACCAACCACAGGTACTCCCAAATGCTGACCCTTGTTTCTTCCTCTTCTGATGAGGAGCAGCACAATGACTCGGACCATTCTCTGGACTATTCCTCTCAGATGCATTCTCCATGGCAAATTTCCTCCAATGAAGGGGATTCCCTCTAGTTTTATTTGCCTATTAAAGAAGCTTCCTTTGGTGAGACTGTACCGAAAATAATAAAACACTGATTGACAATCTACTCGTATCTGTGATGTCCAGAAGATGTATTACTCCCACTTAGAGATGAGTACCTCTGCCCCTTCTCCAGTCCCATCTGTCTTTGAGGCTTTCCAGGATGCTTTTCACTCTACCTATTGTGTGCCTGACTTAACCTCCAGCTCCTAAAAGACCGTACAGATTTTACAAGGTCCTTAATGATCTAGAATATCTATGTAAGAACCCAGTTGCAGAGGCAGTTTCTCTCTCTTCAGATAAGCCCTCTAAGGTGCTTCCCGGTGCTCATACCTTACCTACAGACAAAGACAGTAGGGCTATGGATAGATGGGGAAAGAAGGTTGACATCTCTGTTGCTCTTACTTTTAGGGCCGTTAGTTATAAGACAAAAACCTAAGTATTTGATCTCTGTTCTGACTTATTTGCACAAAGTTATCTGGTATCCTCCTACAGCAGATTCTAAGCAGCAGATGCAGAGCTTAAATTCACAGTTCACTCAAATTTCCAGATGCAGCAGTAAGTGCAGTTATGATGGTGTAGATGCTTTCTGTAGGGCAGCTGCCACCGAATCTGTTATCCATAGAGATATGTATGGCTTCACAATTAACCTATGACTGAAGATTTCAAATCTAAAATTCTAGATTTGCCTTTGGACAAAGACTTAACTGTTTGACTCTCAGACCGACAGTCTGTTGAAGACTGTCCATGACAGAGGTAAAACCATGAAAGACTGCAGGCAGATCCTATTTTCTTCAGTTACTAGATATCACAGGAACTACCCAGCTAAGTCAGCTTCCTTTCATTTGGAGGGATTCTAGGGCTGTTCAGAAGCAAAGGAAAGCCCCTTTAAAAAGATACTGTGAAAAACCACAAAGAGAAACTCCAGCTGGGAGGCCATCCTTTGATTGCAATAGTCTGTAAATCTTTAGCACGTCTTCCCCTGCCCCTGGCCCCCCACTATCCCTCTTTCCCAAAGACTGTCACTGTCCAGGTGGGAAGATATTACCACAGACAAATGGGTCCTCGCCATCATCTGGGATGGCTATGCCATGTCTTGGGAAAGTGTTCCCCCTCTGAAAGGCATGCTCCCACCTCCTCAAAATCAAATTTCCATTCCGACCCCCATTATTCAAGACCTCTTGAATCAGGGCACCATCAAGCAATTCCCAAAAGAATTCATAGGAAAGGGGTTTTATCCAGGATTTTTCTAGTCACAAGAAAGGAAGGACAGTGGAGACCCATCCTATACCGATCTGCCCTGAGCACTTACCTAAAGGTACCGTCTTTCAAAATGTTCTCCCTTCAGACCCTGCTTCATTTCTTGCTACCACAGGCTTTCTTGGTGGTGTTAGACCTGAAGTCACGTACATGTACATCCATATCTATCCTTCCTGCAGGAGATTCCTCAGGTTTTTCTCTGACTCCATATATTTTCAGTATACTGCTCTGCATTTTGGTCTTTCCACAGCCCCAGGAGTATTTACAAAGTGCCTAGCACCTGTAGTAGCTTTCTGTCGCACTCTTGGAATTTAGATTTTCCCCTGCCCCTGTCTGGTTGACCTTGTGAGCCAGGCTGTCTCCCCAGACATCCTTTTGCAGCATCTTCAATTCACCCTTCGGCTTCTGACAGGTCTGGATTTCACCATAAACTACTAAAAATCACACAGAGTCCCTACACAGGACCTGGTGTTTCTGAGATGCAGACCGGATCCAAAGAAAATGCATGCCTTCCTTCCCCAGGGATAGGTAGTCTGTCCAGATACTTCCAAAACCTGTCTTCTGTACCCCGTTGCACAGGAAGGGAGATTCTAAGGGCCTTGAGAGTCAAAGCAGTCAACATTCCTATGCTCTCCCTAGTCAGGCTTCACATGAGGAAAAAACAGTACTAGCTAAAACCCTTGTGGTCCCAGCACTGCCACCCTTGGGCACCCTGATCCCCCCTCCTCCCTTGTCTCAGGAAAGAGCTGACCTGGTGGAAAGGACAGGTCATCCTTTACCCAGTATTACCTTTCTCACCTCCTCTTCCTGTTCAACAGATCTCACGGACGCATCGGATAAGGCATGGGGGGCATGGACAAGATCATACCAAGTGCAGGGGAAATGGCGAACTCACTTCCTGAAGGAATATGTCAACCTAAAAGAAATGAGGACTCTTCTGAAAGCTCTTCAAATTTTTGCCCATCTTTGGAAACCAGGATTTCTCCCAAGTGTTCACAGACAACACCACAGTCATGTCGTTACGTAAGCAGGGAGGCACCAGGTCTTACCAACTATGTAGGTTGGCGCAGGAGGCATGGAATTTGTGAAACACGGATGAACATTTTGCTCATAGCCACATACTGCCCTACTGAAGATAATGTGCTAGCAGACTGCATAAGTCGTTCACTGGAGGACCTCCATGAGTGGACTCTGAACAGGAAGGTCTTCCACAGCATTACACTTTTATGAGGTACCACTCAGACCTCTTTGCTTCACCAAGCAACCATCGACTCCCCCTTTTCTGCACCAGAGACCCCTGACTCACAGCCTGGAGGGCAAATGCCTTCTCTTTCCAGTGAACAGAAAGTTTCATCTATGCCTTTCCTCCTCTGCCTCTTCTCCCAAAATTACTACTCAAGGCACAAAGGAAGCAAAACTATTACTGGCTCCATTTTGGTGAAGGCAACATTGAGTCCCCTCTGCTATTTTCCCTGACAAAGTGAAGTTACAGGAGAGTTCCTCTACAACCAGATATTATAATGCAGCAAAATAAAAAAGAAGCTTGCTGCTCCACCTGAATCTTCTGTCTCTTAGCCTGAACCTATGGATAATGGGATTTTAATACCTTAGTTATCTTTTATCTGAAGAGGTTGTATAAGTCTTGCAAGACCGACCACTAGAAAATCTTACAATAGATTCCTACCACAAGTCCCTACTGTTCTGCAATACTTCTGTGAATTTCTTTGATCAGCCTTGGCCTACTCTTTCATAAAACTAGTTTGTCTGCTGTCAGTACTTGCCTACCTCTTAACTCCCCCACTTATGGCTAGGCTGGAGGTCAAGGTTTTCCTCATGGGGGTTCTGCGTCTTAATCCCTCCAAAGAAATCCATCTACCCACCTTGGGATCTTAAATTTATGCTGGAAAAGCTTACTCTACCTCCCTTTGAACCAGCTTCTTCAGCTTCCTTTAAATACTATACTTTGAAATCCATCCTCCTTTTGGCCTCCACCTCTGTCAGGAGGATTTATGAGCAGCTTCAAGCTCTCATGGCCATTCCTTCTTTTCATATTTTTCACAAAGACAGGGTGACCCATCCTTCATGCCTAAGATAGTGAGCACTCTGTTTCTCATGTTTCTCATTCAGGCTATTCATCTTCCCACCTTCTTTCCTAATCCACAAAACAGGGGGGGACATGATCTTGCATTCTCTAGACATTCCCAGACAGCTCAGATTTTACCTGGATTAAACTAAATCCTTCAGGAAGACTGGCCAGCTTTTCATATCCTTTGTCTTCTAAGCTGGGCCAGCCAGTCTCCAAATAAACTATTGCAGTCTGGATTTCAAAAGCTCTTTCTGCTACTCGCACTATGGTAAGCCCGTACCTTCCTGCTCTAAAGCACATTCCACTAAGACATTCACTTTCCCAGGGGCTTTCCACATAGGAATATTTTCCAAATCTGTTTTGGAGGTAGCTACTTGGTCCTCGGTACTCACCTGCACCAAACATTCATGCCTTCTTCAGTTCCAGTGCAGCCTTTGCTAGGTCAGTCCAGTCTGAACTGCTGGACAACACTTCTACTCAATACCCAACCACACTTCTTTCCTCCTTCAGCTCTGGAACTCGACCATTTGTCAGGAATACTGCAACAGTGATTTTGATCAGGACATAGTACAGTTGTGTAAGAACTTCCCATAACAGCAGATATTCTACTGATCACTGTTGCAGTAGTCCGTATCACCCTCCATCCCCTTTTTTCTATTTCATTTCCCATCTTTAGTTCTCACTTCTATTTTGTTGCTCTATGCTTTGCTGTCTTGCATGGAAATGGTAAAGCTTTCCTACCAGATCAAGCTACAACCCATTCTAGCTGACCACTCTCATCTCTTGGTAGTCTTCAGGCCTCTGGGTTGGAGATGGTATGATGCATGCTCATTCGTCCAGCTTTATACACCAATGTATATGAGCTGAGGTCATCAGTCAGATGTACAACCTAGAGAAGGTAAAATTTTAGTTCCCCAACCGTCCATCAGTGCCGATAACCCATTTGTCAAGAATACTGCAGTAGTATTCAGTAGGACATCTACTGTTATTGTACATTCTTACATTACTGTACTTTTTCAGTATCTACTAGATATGTTTAACAATAGATCAAGCTACTCAACTTCGAAGATTCACGTAGTAGCAATGTGCTATTTTCATCAGGGCCAAACTTTTCTTTATCTTTCCTGAAAGTCTGCAAGACATTTCTAAGAGTCACTTTCTTATTGAGACCCTCTTCAGTCCCTATCCTTCAACGGGGATTTAATATTGTTTTAGAGAAACCAACCATGCCATTTCACCATGTGGTGAATAGTTGTCAGATGTTTGAGCTAGAAAACATTATTTTTGGTAGTTGCCATTTCTGCAGGAAGAAGAGCTGAACTTCCAGGTCTTATGTCAGTTTCCCAATTTGGTCTTCCGTAAGGACAAAATGCTTCTACGTACTAATCCATCATTCATGTCAAAGGTAACATCAGACTTAAATTTAAACCAGTCTGCCAGTTTCCCAGTTTTCTTTCCACAGTTTTGTAATAAAGGAATATATAAGTTGCATTGTCTTGAAGTTCACAGATTATTACAGTTTTATTTGCATAAAACAAAGATATTCTAAGGGATGACCAAATATTTGTTTCCTTTTCTTCAAGAATGAGCCATTTATGTAGTGGCTAGCTGATTACATTACTTAGTACTCTAGTACAACAAACCATGGCAATGCAGAGCTAAGGCATATTCCACAAGGACTATTTTGCTACTTTAGCCTTTTTTAGGAATTCTTCTGTTGATGACTTGTGCCACTTTGTGTGGTGTTAACTGCACACTTTTACTTCATTTGTCAAGCTAAATGTGATCTTCAGATCCAGGTTGTCTTTTAGAGCCACCATCCTTTGTGGTTTTCTGTAGTGAATCCAAGCAAGAGTATGAGTTGGAGACTCTGTCCTATCATTGAATTTGACAAATTGAATCATGCAAGATGTGAAATGATATACTTTCCATATATCAGATCTTTACAAGTCATGTCTCACCAGTGAAATATACCTGCTCATGTCTCATCTGGATACTTCACTTCAGAGAGATCTGGACAGTTGTTTTGAGGCCTGTAGGATGCAGTTGTATGGCTTGACAGACTTGATCTAGAGAGATGGGAAGTTAAGGAATTATTAAGCTTTGAGAGTGAGGGAAGAAATGTTGTATGTATGCCAAAATGAGTGCTGCCTGTGCCAAGTAGTCCATCCATTGAAATGGAAAGAAATGGATCATGAAGATCTAATATTATTCTTAAGAGTAAAGCACCTAACTTCCAGAGTAATGCTTGGACAGCTTTATGTGTACATGAGGTAAATTGTATGTACCAAGGTAACACTCACAGAACATGCTCACATTGATTTAATGTTTTTCTCCAAAGTAAATAGAACATTATTACTGTGTTATTACTAGTTATTTATATTTGCTAACCAGTATAGAGTAATGATCCATGAAGACCTGTTTCAAACTCCACATAGGAGCACTGTCCAGTTAAATGATTTGCACCAAGTTTCGTACCCTTGCTACAAAATGAAGCTCTTTTACAGCTCATAGTCTTAATTCAGTGTGCTGTCTTAATTTGAGTTTAGATTAAACTTAAAATCCATAATTTAATCCAATGGTATTGCTTGCTTGTTTTCTGTATTGCACCTCCATAGATTATTCTTTGGGTTTATCCAGGCAAGAAAAAAAAAAAAAAGAAATGTGCCCCAAAAGTTGTGCAGTACGTTAGGTTTGTAAACTACATTAGCTATATCTTTCCTTCTTCTGGTGTGCCTTATATGTTCATTGACCTGTATATAAACTAATCCCTCACTGTTTCAGCTAGGATATTCCTTTAAAATATATAGTTTATTGGTGTTTGGATATATCAGTATCTACTAACACATTAGACAAACATAATATTTAAATATCTACCAAAAACAGTTTCTTCATAGTACAACTTTTAATGTTCATATACAGTATTATGAACAATCATTTCTTTTATTTTTGCCCTGTACATTAGTGATGAGCGTTTCACTAAATTTACTAATAAAATCTTCTGCTCTCGCCAAGTATTTTTAAACACCTATATTAAAATATATCACTTAAAACTTAAGTCGCACACTTTAAAATAAACATAAACAAATCATATTAACATTTCCCCATTCACACATATCCTACAGTCCAACATTACATAAATTACTCAATTCCTGTGCTCCCGTAAACCTCACTCCTTCTCCTGAACATTATTCTGCATATATTGTTTTCACAAAATTCATTTATTTCTATGTAATTTGATTGTTCCCTTTTCTAAAGATAACCTCTTCCTATTCTTTTATCTGTTTTATGGTATCCAGTACTTCAAATACAACTTGTTTTAAGTTTGATTTCCATTTTCTAGCAATCTCTTTTTTGACAGCCAGAAGAATTAACATTAATAATATCTTACTATGACTAGGCAACTCATATTCTGTGTCCCTGCTCAAAAGAATCATTTCCTTAGTTACAGCCATTTGCTCCCCAAATATTTCTGACAGAGTACTCTGTAGGGAATTTTTTTTAAATCTACCAACTAATTACACTCCTAAAAGAAATGTTCCCAGTTATATTTTTCTTCCCCATCACACCTCCAACATTTGCCGTCAACCCGAGGAGTAATTTTTTGAAGTCTGCTTGGGGTATACAAATACTTATGCAAGCACTTCTAAGCAAAGATCCTAAACCTTCTGCACTTTATAGATTCATAGATAGGTACTAGGCTATCTGCCCAAAGGCATTTATAAGCCTAGCCAGAATGTGTTGGCTTTCACCGCCCCCTTAGATTAGTTCCCTGTGTCTTTGTCCAGCAGAGCCACTGAAGTGGTCCCCGGGGTAAACTTTCTCATGTTCTTCGTGTTTCACTGTTGCAGTCATCACATTTGGGTTATCTGCTCGCATACTTGGAAGCCATAAGTATGTCCTCCCATTGCTCCCTTGTAAATTGCTTTTCCAGTCTCTCTTCCAATCTTTTCTGTCCTCCTATGATTGATTGATATAATTATCATGCAGCATTTTATATACCTTACCAATTATCCCTTTTTTAACTGCTGTTTCTCTTCCAGATTTGACTAAAAACTCTGTCATAGCAGGATTTCCACTTGGGTATCCCCTATCCCTTTCTATTTATTCATACTATATCAATCCATGATAGGAAAGGTAGTATCCAACCTGCAGTCCAGACTTCTTCTTGACCTCATCCCACTCTATTACCTTTCCCTCTCTAGTTATTTGCTCCAAATACCTTGGTTCCCTAGACGTTTTTCTCCTGTAAATTCCAGCCCCCACTTACTTATTTTCTGTAACCGTACCTGAAGTCATCCCTTTGGCTAAATCTCCTTTCTGCATTCTTGTGCTGGCTTTAAGTCTTAGAATACTTACTGCAACGTTGTGAATATAATATTCTGAATGGTGATTATTATTCTCCTTAAGGATTTGTATCCAAAATTCTGCTCTACTTATTACTTGAACTCCCCCTCCCCTTTTCATCATCATCCCTTTTCACTTTGAATTATAACTTTCTGCTTGTGTTCTGTATAACAGCCTTAACTGTGTAGCTCTACTATATCCCTTCAAATCAGGTATTCTTAAATCCCCTTGTCCTTTCAGGAGGATCAACTTATTCTACTTAACTCTTGCTCTGTTTCCCTCCCAGATACATTCCATCAACTTTTTATTAATAATTGTTCACAACTTTTCTGTTGGTTAATAAAAGTATGCCTGACCTGTATATAAAACTAAGGGGACAAAATAATTTTCACTGTATCTTACTATTCATATCCATAAAAAAGAGCTTCCAGTTTTTCAGTTTTTGTATTATCTTTTGTTTAGTCTCTTCCCACATATCGTTAACTGCCATAATAGAATAATTTTTTAACCCATATCCCTAAATACATCATTTTATACATAGATTACAGCTATAGCCTTTGTTTTGTCTACATTTACTTTGTATTCCAAGAAGACTTGAAACTGTCTTAGAATGTTCCACAGCACTGAGATGTCCTTTTCTGGTTTTAACCAGTACAAAATAATACCGTCTGAAAATAAAGCCAACTTTTCTTAATTACCATACCAATTATAACCTTAAATTTCTGAGTCTCGTCATTTTCTTTTCCACTGTCTCTAAAAATAAAGCTAGTAACGAAGGAGAAAGAGGACACCCCTGCCTGTTTTTTCTGTTCAAACAACGTAACAGAGAGGAACCTTCCTGCTTTAATTTTTGCTTCTGATCCTTAATATATCCTCCTAATTAACCTTATTCTTTCAGGAAAACTTGGCTAGGTTTACAAAGCCCCCCTGGTTCATTAGCCTAGTAACATTCTATGAATCTGTTATTGTATCAGGGAATGCAGCTGCTTCCATTACCCTGTTCACAAAATATCTGCTTTCTGTGCATCAAGATCCAACAACAGCAGTATTTTCTTAAATTCTTTTCCCTCTAGATCATCATTGATCTCCTTACTGAAATCACTGTTGTGATATTCCTAACATATGGGTTGTCATTGCTGACTTTGGCCAGGGTAGCAAAGCTTTGCCTTCCTTAGGTCATACATCTGACACATGAACTCAGCTTGTATGCATTGGGGTATACAGATGGGCATATGAACATTTATCCTCAGACTATCTGGCTGCCATCCTGAATGCAGGTTGTGCATTGACAGCAAAAACAGACCAAATACAGTCAAGTGCTTTTGTCTTTAGCAAAGACTTCTTCAGAACTGCTTGGCATGGTTATCTCCAACCTTAAATAATCCTTACATCATGTGATCAACATGTGATCAAACATTCACATGACTGAACATTAGTTTAGTACACATTAGTTATAACACTTCACCAACAATGACCTGAAGAAGTCTTTGCTAAAGATAAAAGCGCTTGACTGTATTTGGTCTGTTTTTGCTGTCAATAAATTGGATTTGTGGTTTGGACTTCGGTTTGTGTGGTTCCTGGGCCTCTACCTTCACTACTTGTGGTTCTTGTTTCTTTTTCTTCTGTGCAGGTTGTGCATTCATTGAACTGTTCTTCATTTGGTCGTTGGTACCTTTGTCTTGATAGTTTATCCGTATAAGTGTCCCACTTTATAATTATGATTTAAAATTGAAATGGCCCTATATGAAGCTGGGTCTGATGGGTCTTTACTGTCTTTAGGTATTACAGCCACCATAACTTTCTTCCAGGATGTTGGTGCTTCCCCTCCTTTTAAAATACTATTACACAAAACCTTCCAGATATTCTAATTTTCTTCCCTCCTAGTTTCCAAACCTACACAGGAATATGTTGCCTTCCTGAAGACATTCTTGAGGCTTGGTGATGCATCACCATTTTTATCTCATTTCTTCCTGTCTTAAGTTTTTTCTTGATTTCTACATTCCTGTGCTTTGTACAAAATTTTCATTAAATTTGCAAAATATCTGTTAATACCTCTACAGGGTCTCTGCTTATTTTTCTGGTTATAGGCTTCCTACATTTAGCAGCAACCCTTTCTACTTTCTGTTGCCTAAGTCATTGTGCTAAAAGTTTTTGTACTGTGGAGTTACTGTCAAAAGCAGTTGCTTAACAGCCATCTTTCTTAACTCATATTATCCAGATGCTCCCATATTTTCTCTTCAGCATTCTGCATTTGCACCTCTTCTTGTTCTATGAGATTCAGATTATTCTGCAGTACTTTAACCTTTGTCATCCTCTGTAAATAATTATTACTTCTTAACCAGATCTCTCCTTTTCTTTTATTTTTACCTTATTTTTAAACTCCACTTTCATTTTTATCCCACCCACTTGCCATAAGCTTCTGATGAAGTTTCTATGTTCCCTAATGATGCTTGAATAGTTTCCACTACACATTCCTTAAATTCCTCTCTTTTTAAATTGTAGGTGGGGGAAATGCCCATGTTTCATTTGTACTGCATTGTCGTGCATTTTTATTTTATTTATTATTGGCGCATGGTCTGAAATAGTTATTGGATGCGTATCAAAGCTTTCAATTAAATGCACATTCTTGTGAAATTCTATTTCTGTCCAGTCTAGCCTGGTTATTGTACACTGGGGAATATTATTTAAATTCCTACTACTGAACTCATGTCTTCCATACCAAATATTTCCATAAATGTCTTCAGAAACCTACCCTGTTTTGTTATATTTTCCTTTGTAGGTCCCCCGATACATCCTCACTGTTGCAAATCAAGTTCCAATACCCCCACCTATAGGTAATATTCCCTGCTGAAAGCTGATTATTGCTGCTGTTCTTAGTTGTTGAACAAAAATGTCTTTTCATAAGTAGCAGCATTTCTTTGACAGGATCAGAGTACTTCAGTAAGTAAGACCCACGATAGCTAGAGAAGGCAGTAAGATGGAATAATAAGGACTCATTGTCTGAGGAGAGAATTGGATAATTGTATGCCATCACAGGTATTGAGGACCCCTCATGGAAGGGGTCAGGATTCATAGCTTAATAGCTGCACTAGCCTAGTAGGCCATTGCTAGTGTGGACTCCTTAATGCTGTAGGAATATTTTTTTATTACTCATGTGCAAATCTGGTTTTAATTTCAATGTATCCACTCTCTTTGACTTCCTGAAATCCATTGAAAATTTATTCTAATACCTAGGTATTATCTGAGTCAAGTGCATGTCTTTTTATTTATTTTAATTTTATTTATTTATTTAACATTTGTTAACCGGAAATGTCTGACTTGGAACGAAGCCAATTTTCAGCATAGGCCTGGGGAGAAACACTCCAGATGCATGTCTTTGTAACGTGGGAGGAAACCGGAGCACACAGAGGAAACCCACACGAACACAGGGGGGACATGCAGACTTCACACAGAAGGCACCCCAGCCAAGAATCAAGCCGGAGAACCCCTTGCTGTGAGGCGACAATGCTACAGCTGCACCACCGCGCCATCCTTTTGGACTTGTTCTGTTAAGTTCAACCATTAATATTCATCCTTTTTCACTTTTTCTATGGTTTGGCATTTTTTCATAAGTGATTACTAGGCTAATAGCACAAGAGCCTTTACAAGCCTAGCCAATAATGCCCAGAATTTGATAATATTATATCTTAATTCCCCAAATATGGGATGGGGGGTAATATCAGTAGTGGGTCTTTGGGTTTTGGAGCCCTGAGTCATTTTACCAACTGCTTCTGTCTATAAGAGACATGGACAGTACCCCAGGAGTGGGTTTATGGTTTGTCATCCATTTATCCAGATTCTTTTTGAAGAGAATAAGGGACAGGCTTTGTTTTACTAAGATGGGATATTTACTGCATAGATGAGGTAGCCCTTGGGATATGAATCTGTCTCTCCAGCAAGTTCTGTTAGTCACAGTAAGGTTCAGGTCCATTTAACACGTAACCCTCATATAATTTTTCTTGTCAATATGTAAAATTTTCATTAGGGTTGGATCAGAGAATACTTTGTCCATCAGGCACAAGTCACTCTCAGTAAACGATATGAGATGGAATAAAGGGGTAAGGCTTTTAGTCCATCTGCATAAGACATGCGTTTAAACACTTTGTATTTTTTGTTGTGAGAATCCTTTGTGGCTTTGTAAGTACCTGGTTAGGTACATTTAGAAGGGAAGACTGTACTCGATTGTGGGCCTGAAGTTTCCACTACAATGGCACTGTGACTTCTTTGATCTTGATGCCATGCCTTTGCTTATAAGTTGAGTCACACAGAAGGATTTCCTCACTACCTGGTGGTCAAGGTTTAGGGTACTATCTGTCTGTGTTCCTAGGTCCCTCACCAGTGGGGTGAGGGGTTTGCTATCAATATTATAATTGGCAGGGATATCTGATTTACCAAAGGGTATGATGATGGGCATTTAGTCTCAGACCATGGTTTTGGCACCAGTTGTTTGTCATTTTTAGGCCTGTTTGTAGGATGTCAGCATTATATGGGGACTCAGTGATTGCTCCCAGCTTACAGTCATCAGCAAACTTGGTGAGCCAGAGAAGTATAAACCAAACAGGAGTGGTCCAAACACTGAATCCTGTGGGACACTGCTAGTAACATGTTTCTCATTGGAGGTGGTTTCACCTATTTGGTCAGCATGTGTCCCGTCAGTGAGCCAGTTTGCTATCCATCTAACAATGTAGGGGTTTATGCCTGACTTGGCAATCTCAAAACACTCTATCCCACACAGTTTGGTGTCGTCAGGAGGAGGTCATGTCTGTTGAATTTGGTCGACTTATTTGAGACTGTCAACAAAACCATGGATGAGGAGCAGATGGTGCGCACCTCCTACCTTGACTTAGCCAAAGCCTTCGATAGTATTCCCCACTTGGGTGTAATAGATAAACTGTCTGAACTAGGCATCAATCCATATGTTACCAGATGGGTAGCAAACTGGCTTACTCATAGAACCCACTTAGTTAAAATAGGGTAAGCCACCTCAAGCAGTCGAACTGTAACAAGCGCTGTACACCAGGGATCGGTCTTGGGGACTTTGTTGTTTGAGATATACTTTTCTGAGGTGCAGGCCAAAACCAGTGGTCAATGGCTGACCACATTTGCAGATGACTGCAAGCTGGGCCATGTCATTAATTCCTCTAGTGATGTGGACATCCTCCAATAGGGTCTCACCCAAACAAATGAGTGGTGCCAGAAACATAGCCTCAAACTGAATGCCAAAAAATGCATCATCATCCCCTTTTGGGAGAATGATGTCCCCAAAAATTATCACATTAATAACAAGGCCCTAAGCATG